>NC_057813.1:695057075-695069391 GCF_018294505.1 Triticum aestivum
GAGATTAGATCAATATACGTACTCGGCTCCCCCTATATTCGAATCATGGCTCCGCCTCTCCCGTTGGATTTACTATACGGCGCCGGCAACGCCCGCTATAGGCTTATTAGTAATGCTACATCTACGTAATAAACTCTACATATGTTATGTAAAGGGCAACGTGGATTATATTGATTGGAGAAGGGGGAGGAAGGGGCCCCACCCACCTGAAAATTGGGGGGAGGGGGGGGGGGAGTTATGTTAGGCAGTTTACGTAAAAACCTACGTAGCTTAACATAGATGGAGCATTTTTTTATTGAGTAACCACGTAGATGGAGCATTATCGTATTATTAATGGTACTGGCCGCACACCTCCCTTACACTAGGTTTTGTAGAGGGCCGGCCCATTTATCTTTTCAATTTGTTTTTTTCTGCGTTTCTACCTGTCTTTTCTATGATTGTTTTTTTGTTTTCCTATTGTTTTTTTATTTTATTAAATCCATGAACTTTATCAAATTGATGATTTTTTTTCAAAATAGAAATTATTTTTTAAAAAAAATTCTGAACTTTTTTACAAATTTGATGATTTTTCCAAGAATGATTATTTTTAAAATTCTATTCACTTTTTCCAAAATCGTGAGCTGTTTTGAAGTTTGTGATTTTTTTTCAAAATTCGTGAAAAAAAATTAATACACAATTTTTGCCAATTTTCTTTTAAAAAAATTTCGTTTTTTTTCACAAGTCAAATGATTGACCGGTAAACTGGTCGACGTCATCGAGCGACCAGGCAAATGAGTCGACTGCCCGCATTCTTCTTGTGCTGGCCTACGAGTGGGGGTGTGGGGGCGCCGAGATGCTCAACCGGCGCCTAAGGCGCCCTATAGGAGCTTCCCCTTCTGGTGTCGTACAACTGGATTTGTGAAACTTTGATGCACGCGTGACTGTGTCAATGGCCCACGAGTTTCTCGTAAGGGTCACACTTGTGGGCTGAGAGTGCGTCAAGTGATGCATTCAGTCGCTGTCACATGTACGTGTTTTCTCTAGATTTACTTATTATTATTTTCTGTAGGTTTTAGATGGTCTTTCGGCTTTTTGGTTTACGCCTGGGTTTTCCTTGGTTTTCGAGAAACATCATGATTTTTTGTGTGTTTTGTTTGCTTCCATGACTGTGCTTCTCAGAAAAATAAAAAAATCGAAAAAAATTGTGTGATCTTTTTGCTTCCACGAGAAGCATAGTTGTGCTTCTTGAAAGGGGAAAATAGTCGCTAATATTATTTTCGCATGATTTTTCTGCCTCCACGAGAAGCACACTTTCGCTTATCGTGAAGGCACATATTTGTTTTCGTGAGAAGCACAACTATACTTGTCGAAAAAGAAAAAGAACATGATTTTGTTTGCTGTCATGAGAGGAACAGATTCGCATCTCGTAGAGGCACAAATTTCCTTCAATGAAAGCACACTTGTGTTTCTCAAAAAGGGAAAAATTATAATTTTTTTGCTTCCACGAGAAGGGCAAATTTGCATCTCATACAGACGCAGATCTATGCTTCTCGAAAAGGGGAGAAAGCAGGAAAAAAACATACTTTCGGCTATGATTTTTTTCATGAAAAAAAATCATTGATACATATTGACATGAGATCTAGTTTCGAAGATCTCGACATGAGAAATCCGACGGTAAAAGTAGTTTGGGATTTGGACGTTCGGTTCAAAAGAAAAAAAAACGTTTTAAGAAAATCAATCCACGAAAAAAAAATCCCAGATTGTGACTAGTGGCGCACATGCAGCACACCAGAGAAGGTGAAAGTGTCCTTTGCAAGGGGTACCTCGTAACTAGTGATTTCGGCCTTGCAATCGCTCCGCGTGTAAACAAACATGTATTTAAAATATGGGCAAACTCAAAAGAGCCCACCCATGACCGCGTGAAGCCCACCATTGTTAAAGCTTCCTTTGGACTTGTATGATTCGGGCGGTGCCAATCGAGAGGGAAATATAGTTACTCTCTTTGTCCCATAATATAAGACATTACTACATCTAATATGTAAGTATATTTGATGTAATAACATCTTATTTTATGGGACAAAGTAAGTATATGATAACAACGTTGATGCCCATGATTATCACTTTGAACAACAAGGTCGAGTAGCCCTGCGGAGGTTGCTGCTTTTTGCCTGATGAATAACAGTCTGCATTAATTAAGACGGCGAATCCGATGCTACAATTCCAATTGCCGCTTACTGTGGGTAGCACGTCGCACACGCTGACGAGAAAATTGCACACGGCTAGGCGAATGACGGACTTGCTTTGATCAACGGAGGGGAGATGCACGAGGAGGAGCCCCCGGTGTGCCGTAAGAGGGACCACCTAGTCGAGGAGGCCCGCAACGGCGGCCTCGGGGAAGAAGGAGCCAAGGGTCCGGGCGCGGACAAAGTTACTGTTATGACTTATAAGGCTAACAAAATCCCGATTCAACCTTGCTTTGGAAAAAATTTCGTTTCTGACCTTTTTAGATGACGCCAACGTCCCTGGCGTCTGGGTTGCGAAGCAGACGCCAGGATACCTGGCGTCTGGCCCCTGGCCCGCACTGCCCGCCTGCACGTTGACCAGCTGACGTGGCAAAGGGGCCAGACGCCAGGGACCCTGGCGTCTGGCCCTGGTAAGTGGATAACCCACGGGAGAGTGTGTGGGACCCACCCCACACACTTTCCCCAATCCACAACCCGAGCTTGAAGAACACTTGGAGCTCTCATACTCTCTCCTACCCCTCAAGCTCCCCCTCAAATCCTCTCCAAAAGGTGCATCCCTTAGGTGGATTTTTCCATCACTTTGCTGTTCTTGGTAATCTCCCCCAAACCATCCAATTATTTTTTGTTAAATCTTGTTATTTTGGTTGCATTTTATACATGTTGGTGGAACCCTAGTTCATGTTTTCTCCCCCATATGTTAGTGTGAATGGCCTGGTTAACTTTGATAATATAGTGCTATGCATGGCGTGTAGTAGGAATATATGTTTGTTGAGTAGAAAGATTGGGGGTTAGGGTTAGTTAGTGATTAGGGTTAACTTTGCTTAGTGTGTGTTAATTAGTGATACTTTTGTGGACATGACCAATAATTTAGTGTTGATATGATTTGGATATAATAAGATGTATTTGGATAAACACCAATTCTCATTTAAGTCTTAAATGCATTCATGTTATTTTTAGATGGAGAGACTTGTTAATGTTCATTACATTGACAAGGAGGCATTCTTGAGTAACAATGCCGACACGGATGAGGAACCATTGGTTTTTTATACAAGCCCTAGCTATGAGGATGTTGTTGCAAAAGTGAGACAAGTTTTGAAGTGGATGGACATCAATGTTGATGTTAAGTTAATAGGAAGGTATGATGTTGGAGTTGGAGCCAAATCTCGCTTGAAAAGTATGCCTATCACCTCAGATTTGCATTGGGATGTATACAAGGAAAAAGTATCCCAATCGGAAGACAAGTCACTTGAATTGTTTGCCACCAAGGTTGAATCTCCTCGGTTTACCTTTGATTTGAACCGGCATGTCTCTTCCCCAATGGATGACATGAGCGAGAGGACAATGGTGCCACTTGTTGAGCATAGGGTTGTGGTTGATGCCCCCAATGTTTATCCCCCACCACATCCCCGTGTACCATCTATTAAAGTAAATGAGGTTGATTTGTATGCCCCCAATGCTTCTAGCCAACCACCAACTAGCCAAGCAAATGAAGTTGAGGTGATTGCTAGTGACGGAGTAATTCAAGAGGATGAAGATGCTTGTGATGACGACGAAGAGCAAGAGGAAGGGTTTCATGGTAATGATGTTGGTAACTTGGATGCGTACATAGCGCAAAAGGACATGGATCGTGACTTGCCTTTTAGGCGTCAATATGCGTATGACTCGGATGACGAGGGTCCAGTTGAACAGTTGGACGAGGATGGATTCACAAAGGAGGAGAACCAAATCCACTTTGAGCTAACGGGCTTACAAAAAAGAACTCACTTGTTTAAAGATCTCAGCCTTGCCCATAAAGCTGTTGTTGACGGTGGAATGAGAATGACGGCGATTGAGCCAACACCATGCCTGGATCCAGGAGAACCAAGGGTGGAGAATGAGGACGAGAATGCTTATTTGAAGAAAGGAGTGAAGTTTCTGAGCTTGCCTATGCTGAAGTTTTGGTTGGCTGACTATGCGATTCGAAACCATAGGCCATTTTATGTTGAGCACTCCGACATGAAGTTGCGTTACACCGTGGTGTGTGAGCAAGAAGGATGCCCATGGAAGGTTCGTGCAAGAAAGCTTAAAGAAATCGAAGAATGGGTGTTAAAAAGTTGTGTTGCCACTCATAGATGCAAACCTCCATCTAAACGACTTAGAAAGACACGCCGTCAACTCACATCTGAGTATCTCGGATACAAATGGATGAAAGACATAGGCTTTGATCCCACTGTGAAAGTGAGGTTTCTCATGCGGACGGTGAAAAAACAATTTGGTTATGAAGTCAAGTATGGGAAGGCATGGAAGGCAAAGGAAAATGCTATTAGGATGTTGTATGGTGGTTACGAAGAAGCATACAACCAGCTCCCAAGGTTGTTGGCCGCCATTGCACATAGGAACCCGGGCATGTTTCATGTGGTCGAGGATCACGAGGGAGTGTTCCACCGTGCCTTCTGGAGTTATGGACAATGTGTAGAGGCATTTCAGCATTGTCGTCCGGTCTTGTCTATAGATGGCACGTTCTTGACCGGTAGATACAAGGGCACACTAATGGTAGCAATGTCGCACTCATCAAACGACAATGTGTTGCCGTGTGCATTTGCTTTGGTGCCTTCCGAGCACCAAGACAACTGGGAGTGGTTCATGGGTCATGTTAGGCATAACGTGATTGGGGCTAGGGAGGTATGCATCATATCGGACCGGCATCATGGCATACTCAAGGCAATGGACATTGTTATTCCAGGATTTCCAAAGCTTCACCACAGATGGTGCATAAGGCATTTCGTGGCCAACTTTTACCGGGCATGTAAGAGCAAGGAGCTCAGCAAAGACCTTACCCATGTATGTGTGGCCTTCACCACCCAAGGTTTCGATGCTCGGTACAACAAACTCTTTGCAGCGGTGAACGAAGGGGGAAAAGACTTCTTAACTAGGAATTTAAGCGAGAAGCACAAGTGGGCACGCGCTCATGACGATGGTGGTTGGCGATATGGCGACATGACGAGCAATCTGGTAGAATGTTTCAACAATGTGTTGAAGGGTGCTCGTGCATTGCCGGTGACTGCAATAGTGGAGTACACCTTCTTCAAGCTTAATGAGTACTTTCAGAGGCATTCTGAAGAGACTGCAAAATGGATAGGTGAAAAAAGGATTATCCGGAAAAGGTTGATGAATGGTTGCAGTTACAAGCAAGCAAGTCTTGACGGGAACAAGTTATCATATTCGATAGAATTGAAATGACCTATCAAATTGATGAGCCAGGTGGCACAACACGAGACGGTAGACAATATGGTGGTGCTGCATTTGAGGTGAAACTGAAGACTCGGTGGTGCCAGTGCGAGAGGCCTAGTAAGTATCATTGGCCATGCTCGCATTTGATAACGGCGGCGAAGGCGAGAAACATACATGTTTGTGATGGAAAAACCGTGCGGATGCAAGAGTTCCATCTGGAAGCTACTAGGTTGACATGGGCGCCAAGATTTCGCCCTTTCTTGGACCAATCACAGTGGCCTGAGTACCATGGCCCTCATATTAGGCCAGACCCTCTTCTGAAGGTGGAGACGAAGGGTAGAAGGAGAACTAAGAGGTTCAGGGGTGATATGGATGACCTGGCTGGATACACTGGCATGAAACAATTTGGTAGCGGTCATTTCATGGAGGCTCCTGACACTATCAACTGTGGGGTGTGCGGTGAAGGGGGACACAATGATCGGACATGCAAGAATAAGAAAACCAAAAAAAGAAAAACAAGTCGTGGAGGCGGCACCGATGGTGAACGAGGTGGAAGAGGTGACGGTCGTGGTGGTCGAGGAAGCACAAGTGTCAGAGGTGGTAGTGGTGGTCATAGAGGGAGCACAAGTGCTAGATGTGCTAGTGTTCGTAGAGGGAGTACAAGTGCTAGAGGTGGTGGCCGAGCTAGCACAAGTGCTAGAGGTGGTGGTCGAGCAAGCACAAGTGCTAGTGGTGGTGGTCGAGCTAGCACAAGTGCTAGAGGTGGTGGTCGAGCTACCACAAATGCTAGAGGTGGTGGTCGAGCAGGCACAAGTGCTAGAGGTGGTGGTGGTCGGAGAGGAAGCACAAGTGCTAGAGGTGGTGGTGGTCGTAGAGGAATGGTTGATAATGGATCGGCCTTCGGTTTTTTGCTTAATCCAGATGGTTGATCTAATAATAATGGTATATTATTTGTTCATACAATTCCTAGCATTTATTCATTTATTGTATTTACGCATTTACTCTCTTTATGTCTTGTATTAACAATTGTTCTTTTTGTAGGCATGGCTTCGTCCAGTTCCAGGACGAGGCCGGCGTGCGCGGACCAAGAGGACATGCCGAAGACGTGGATGGAGGCCAGTTTGGACAAGGAGAAGGAGAAGGATGTGCACACACCATCATGTTGGTGTGCTGATGTTTGTAAGCTGAAGGTGTCCACTGACCGCAACAAGTCATGGACAGAAGGTAGAAGGTTTTTCGTGTGTCCCAACTATGCACATGATCGTCGAAGGCCAACTAACGCATATGACATACCACCGGTATGTTAGGTGTACATACAAAAAACATCAACAAGTTGTCACTCATATGTCTAACAAAAACATGGTTTATATGTAGTCCCCTCCTCCACTTTGCAAGTACTTCACTTGGATAGATCACGAGGTACCAAAAGATGTCCAAGAGGACCAACGTCGAGATTGGTTACGGAGGCAGCGCCTATTCGAGGAGTCCTATGCACGGGGATTGGAGCGGGAGCGTCGTGAGAAGGAGGCTCGTGAGCGCAAGAAGCGTGAGGAAGAGAGGGCACACAAAGAGAAGGAGGCTCGTCAAGAAGAGAGGGTAAGAAAACTTGCAAGGGCTCGCGATGCACGAGAGGAGGACGAGGCACGTGACAAGAAGGGAAAGTGGCCCCGTACTACTCAGTAGACAAATGGAAAAGCACCGGCATCGATGATGAACTGTCGATACTTTGTTTAATGTATCAACTTGTTATTCGAGACCTTATGTGGTCATGAACTACTTATGTCATTCGAGACATCGTGTATGATGAACTTGTAATTCGAGACTATTTGAGAATGTGCAAACTATGTTCGTCATTCGAGACTAGTTAGTATGCTTTGTTCATATTTTTGGTTGAGACTAGCATGCTTTGTCCATGCTAAGAAAAAAGACAGAAGTGTGTGCAAAAACACCAGGTCCACACCCAGACGCCAAGGTCCATGGCGTCTGCCTCCCACACCCAGACGCCAGGGTCCCTGGCGTCTGGCTCATTTTGCTCGCGCAGGAGACCAGACACCCTGTCTGATGTGTCTGATGGACACCCAGACGCCAAGGTCCGTGGCGCTTGCCTGCCACACCCAGACACCAGGGACCCTGGCGTCTGGATCATTTTGCTCGCGCAGGAGACCAGACACCCTGTCTGATGTGTCTGATGGGCACCCAGATGCCAAGGTCCATGGTGTCTGCCTGCCACACCCAGACGCCAGGGACCCTGGCGTCTGGATCATCTTGCTTGCGCAAGAGACCAGACACCCTGTCTGATGTGTCTGATGGACATCCAGACGCCAAGGTCCGTGGCGTCTGGTATCCAGAGAGTATTTTTGCAGTTATCTGTCTGATGGATAAGATTTTTTGGGCCCACCTCTAGCCCTATCATCCATTCATCTCCTCCTCTACCCCTCTCATTTCATTCATATCCACCCACTCTCACCTCTAGCCCTGCCAACGTCACTCCCTCATCCAGCACCCTAACCCCTGTCAAATCTCTCACGAATCGGGCCGGTTTCACCGTTGGATCTTCAGGATTTCGAAACAAGAAGGTAAATCAACTCCACCCCTATTTTTTGGTTGGTTT
Source organism: Triticum aestivum (assembly GCF_018294505.1). NCBI lineage: Eukaryota > Viridiplantae > Streptophyta > Magnoliopsida > Poales > Poaceae > Triticum > Triticum aestivum. The sequence continues at coordinate 695,065,119 of NC_057813.1, forward strand.
AATGTATTATAGTTTTGTGAAAACCCTAGTTTGTTTTCCTCATGGTTTAATGTAAGATAGGTTAGCTACTAAGAGATCTATGTGTTGTAGATGGCTAAGCAGTGGGTGCTTAGCCCTGTTGTTCATGTCCAAGGCTTGTCTCCATGTGTTGTGCAAGTTAGTGAAGTGGACCTCACTTTCGATTGGTTGAAGACTAAATTCATGTTGAAGCAAGGGTTGAAGGAAGAGGATTTTGTGTACTACGTCAGCAGGAGGCAGTCAGATGGCCCCAGGGAAAGAAAATTGGTTGACATAACTGATGATGAAAAGATTCAAGAAATGCTGGAAGAATGGGAATGGAAAAGGGTTGTTGACTTGCATTGCTACAGGAAACCGAGTTATATGTGATGTTCATGTCGTTTCAACCATCATGGTCATGAACTACTTATGTCATTCGAGACATTGTATGTGATGAACTTCTCATTCGAGACTATTTGTGTAATTTGAACTATGTTTGTAATTTGCTATGTCATTCGAGACATTGTATCGTAGACCATCGTGGTCATGAACTAATGTTTGTCATTCGATACTATGGGTGTTTGCTAGAACAAAATATATATGTCATTCGATACTATGCTGTGACAAAATATGAACAAAACGAAAAAACTACTACACCAGGGCCAGACGCCAAGTACCATGGCGTCTGCTCCCCTGACTTAGACCAGACGCCAAGGACCATGGCGTCTGCTCCCCTGACTTAGACCAGACGCCAAGGACCATGGCGTCTGCTCCCCTGACTTTATACCAGACGCCAACGACCCTGGTGTCTGGGTCCCTGTACATAATATTTGACATGCTATTTGACACAGGAAGACAACACATATATAATAATATGACAGGTTCATAGAACACAGAAGATAGCACATTTCACAGAATTTTCACCACGACAAATTCTTGCATACAAACGACAACAAGTCCACAGATTTTTCATCACGACAAATTCATGCATACATAAGACATCAAGTGCATACATAAGACACCAAATTCAAGACAACAAGAAGCTCACTTCCTCCTTCCTCTCTTCACCATGGTTGCAAGTGTAGGCTCCTCCTCTTCGCTAGTCTCCTCCTCCTCCTCTTCGTTGTATGCGTCCTCCTCCGCCTCAGTGTTGGCCTTATATCTTTGCATTCCTATTGGGATAAGCTTATGAGGATACTCCGGACTATGGAATTGTGTGTTCCATGTCTTCTTTCTACCTTTCTTGCCTGGTCTCTTAGCTATGGCTTTGCCTTTCCTAGATGGTTGTGGAGCATTGCCTTGTGTTGGTTGTGTAGCCTGTGATGGTTGTGGAGCATCAACATCATACTCATGATCCTCTTCATGTGTTGCATCATACTCATGCTCCTCATGATGTGTTGGCTCCTCTTGATGTGATGGCTCCTCTTCATGGAACTCCTCCTCCATGTCCTCATCGTTCTGTAGATAAAGCCATCTATTAGCTGTGGCGGCGCGGCTACCAGGTGCATACACGTCACTGGACTGAGCACCATGGCAAGAAAGCATTGCTGCCATCTTATGAAACCGCTTCTTGAACTTCTGCAATAAGACAAAATATGCTATGATATGAGATGCACATAAATAATCCGCGAAAAGAAACTTTTATAATATATTGATCACACCTCCATCGTGCTCCTAAGAGTCCTCTTAGATAATGCACCACCAGGTGGATGACTCAGTGCAACATTGGCATCGTTGACGCACAGAAGCAACTCTCTGCCCTGCAATTCATGAACACACCAAACTTATGTATTTGAAAGAAGACAACATGATGCAAGTATGTTAGAATAGGTCAAACAGACTACCATTTCATCATGCATTGGTGCATAGTCAACGTGAGCCCCTCTGGTGTCTCTCACAGCCATGTTGAAGGTTTGATAACCTTGTGCAGTCTCCGGGTCTTCAGACACCAACTCCGACCACTCCTCATGAGTCCAACCAGGCTTCAGCTTTAACCGGTAACGATCCGCATACCACACTTGGTACTTCTGATATGCTGACTGATTGTGAGGTCTATTCTCTGATTGCACTAACGTGTCTCTTTGATTCCAAATTTCTATCCACGCACGGTGTTTGTTTGCCCAATCCGATATATCCTGATTGTTCCTTCGATCGAACCTACAAATGATGCACGGGACAAAGCATTAGCAAACATTGACTTATTCAATGCTCTACTACATACTCAAGGCATGCTTGCTTACCGATGTAGAGATAGCATTTCCTCCTTGCTCTCCTCAATTGGAATACCTTGTCTTCTTCCAAATTGTCTTGCCACACGGTCTACAAAGTGCCACTCGACTGCGAAGAAGCATATCATTGGGCACCTCGCCCGCCAAAGATGGCTATCACGCGTGCACATCTCATTAAGATCAAAGTCACGATCTTCCACATAAGGCAACCAATATACCTGCAAAACAAAGAGATACATTGTTAGCTACATAAGTTTCATTCTTGACTAAATTTTATCTCATCGAACTTCTCAAAACCTGCTCAGTAGTCAAGGTGTCCAGCTCGTTCATATAGCACTTGTATCGCACATGCGAGCTTCCTGTGTAGACTGTCACTTGTTCCCAATAGTAAGCAAGCGTAGGGCGCCGATATGGATCATCATCATGCAACCCGTCATGATTACCCCGTGGGTTTGCCATGAGGGGGTTCTTGAAATCGGGCCGTCCAACTGGGATCCGCTCCCACATCCACACGGATAGACTCCAAACAAACCCAGACAATGAGGATGTATCTCCCTTCCTCCGACACGCCAAGTCAAGCTGCAATCAAACAAACATGTTAGATATGGAGGCGCATGACAAATGCAAGATAAATGGTTGCAAATATCTCTTACCTAACGATACAAATATGCTAGTGCGGCCGAACCCCAGCTATACTGGGTATCCCAGTTATTGAGTAGCTCCAAGAACATCCAGAGGGCTGAGTTCCCAGTTGCATCTGAGAAGACTACCTTGGTTAGTACATACCAAAGATAGGCCCGCGCGTACTGCTGCACAACCACATCATTGGCACCCTGAGGGCACGGATTGGTGTTTCCTCTGACCAGTTTTAGCCAGGAATGCCTCACTCTTGCGGTATCGGCCTTGCCTTCCTGAGGGCCGTCGGGCTCCACACCAATTAAAATGCCAGTCCGTTCTCGCCAATTACCAACGCCCACACGACCGGTAACAGCTTGTCCGTTGATAGGAAGGCCGCTTTATCATAGCCATGTCCTGTAGGGTCATCGTCATCTCCCCACATGGAAGGTGGAATGAGTGAGTCTCCGGCCTCCAACGATCCACAAGTGCGGTCAGCGCCGCGTGGTTCACCGGCGGAGCGCGTCGCTTAAACTGCAACACGAATGGGAGAAGACCCAATCTCCGAATGTAAGGCTCGTACCGCGGGTCGTAAGTAAAGTCATCAGCGGAATGACCCCTCATGCGCATAGCAACTACAAGCTGCAAATAAAGTGATGTTTTAATCAATACAAGAACACAAATGAGAAACAACAAAAATTGATAAGTCTTGCTTCTTACATCTCCCTTCTCAATGGCACGATGCTCCTTATCCCACTCATCAATTAATCCGCCATACCAAGGTCCATCATCATCCGCCATCCTACAAAACAAATCACAAACATATATGAATACATGAACAATATCAAACAATATTATTTCCTTCTTCAAGTTATGCCATATGAACACACCATTCTTCTCACACATAACCACATCGTTTCTTTCTTCTACATATGCACACACATATCATCAAATTTCATCATCTCTTTTGCAAAAAAAATCATGTACACACAATCATCAAATTTCATCATCTCTTTTGCAAAAAAAATTATATCACTTCACACATATAACATTTTTTCTAAATATATTTGCTGGCCAAAGTAGTCTTCTCAGATTTAAACAAATATTATGCCATCTATATATTCAACATATAGCTAATTTACTAGCACTTGCATACATCATCTATAATTCAAAAAAAAAATACAAACTATGTCTATTGGTGGACAACTACAAACATCTACCAACTACACTATCTACCAAATCATCTATCAACTACAAATTATTTCCTAAAACAAAGAAACCATCTACTAATCTAACATCACCTAATGTGAAATAATGCATCCAACAAAAGAGGGGAAAATAAAAACAAATTGGAGGGAATAGGGGAGAATACCTCAAGGATGCTTGGGGGGGTCAGATCCACAAATTTGGGTGGAGGATGGGGTAGATCAAGG
>NC_057813.1:695069711-695160748 GCF_018294505.1 Triticum aestivum
GTGTGAGGGAGAAGGGGGGCGAAGGAGAGCACCCCTCTGTTCGTGCGCCGCGAGGGGGAAGAACAGATGGGTGGGTGGGCTCGGCCCACGGGGGTTATCTAGTTACCGGGGCCAGACGCCAGGGTCCCTGGCGTCTGGCCCCTTTGCCACGTCAGCAGGTCAACGGGCAGGCGGGCAGTGCGGGCCAGGGGCCAGATGCCAGGATCCGTGGCATCTGCTTTGCAATCCAGACGCCAGGGATGTTGGCGTCTCCTAAAAAGGTCAGAAACGAATTTTTTTCCCAAACAAGATCAAATTGGGATTCTGTTAGCCACATAGGTTATAACAGTAATTTTGTCCTCCGGGCGCCAGGGCCGAACACCGAGCGTGGCTTCAGGACGAGTGACATCAGTAAGATAGAGTCCCGAGCGAAGAACCCAGCGAGGAAGGACGACATGCCTTGGTCCGGCCAGCGCCGGCGGAGGAAAGAGGCGTCGGCCGCGTCCTCCACGCGGAGGAGGATCTCACGGATCACATCCTCTGGCAGCGACACCCCTACCGCCGCCATCTCTTCCATCTTCTGCAACGTGCCGCCGACTAGTGTCATTGGGTCGCGTGTTCGTAGGGTTTTACATTTTTTTAAAGCTTCGTATGGTTTTACGTACGCGATCAGGGCCACAGTCTTTTTTTGAGAGAGAGATCTCGCAAGCTTTATTGATTCAGAGAAATGTTCATAGGTACACTAGCTGGGTTATGAGGATTGGGCAACCACACATGTCTGCCTATGCCTACATTACATGCATACTTTGCGAGATTGTGAGCCTCAAAATTGAAATTTCTACGCTCAAAAATAAACTTGCAAGAAGAAAAACCAGAGCTGCGCGCTATTATTTCATGTGTGATAGCTGGGTTCGGACCACTTGTTTCCCCAGTTGATGTCTTTGACTACTCCCTCGCAATCGGAAGCCAGCACCACATCATGAGCATCCAGATCATCCGCCAAAGCAAGTCCCTCTCTACAAGCAATGGTTTCTAAGATCGTGGGATCAATGATGCCTCCGTAGACCACTGCCGAGGATCCCAGGTAGTTGCCATTCTCATCTCGACATAGTGCAGCCACAGCTCCACCCCTCATGATTCGGGCTACTGCTCCATCAACATTCACTTTGACAGTGCTGGATCCCGGAGCAAGCCAGTGTTGAGTCGATCAGGGCCACAGTCGAAACACGTCCCAAGTCCAAACTGGATCACAAACTGCAATTTCATGGTAGAAATCAAACAGCCGAAAATTCGATTCGTAGCTCACCGCGGTCCAAAGCCCACCCACAATTCGTACGTGACATCCAATATAGCCCACCGCGGTGGCCGCCGCTTCCATCCCTCAAAAAAAAATTTATCTTCAATCGATTTGTAGCGTGTTCAGTAAACTTGAAATAATTATTTAGTAACACTAATATTCTTTAATAATTATGTAGCAACATTAATACTTCTTGAATAAGTAGTTTGACCATAGTTTGACCAGATTTAACCAAAATTAAAAAAAACTGAAATTTGAGCATATCTTTTTTTCCTTTTAGAACTTTAGGATTCTAAAAAATTGCAAACAGGCCATAGGATGTCAAATCGGATGCGGATTTTCGTGCTGAATTTTTTGATATATTATACTTTTTTTCCGACATCGTATGCAAAAGTTATATCCGTTTTACATTTTCCCTACATTTTTTTGCAAAACATGTCGAAATTTAAGTTTTTTAATTTTCGTAACTAGTAGATGTAGTAATATAACTACATCTCGAAGAATTTTATTTTTTGAATTTTTTATCATTTTCTTTTGTATTTTTCAAAACTGAAATGGCGATACACGGGGGGAGGGGGGGTAGAGTTTGAAAATTGCCATATAGTCCCGATTTGTGTCTCCAACCGGGACTATAGGTCAAACCCCTTTAGTACCGGTTCGTGGCACGAAACGGTACTAAAGGTTATCCCTTTAGTACCGGTTTGTGCCACGAACTGGTACTAAAGGTGATCTCGGGGCCCCGGCCTGACGCCAGCCTGCCACCACCCATTTAGTACCGGTTCGTGGCACGAACCGGTACTAAAGGTTCAAAACGAACCGGCATTAATGCATAGCCATTCGAACCGGCACTAATGGTACCATTAGTATCGGGTCAAAGTCGAACCGGGACTAATGTGTCTCACATTAGGTCATTTTTCTACTAGTGTCCTTGAGTCTGCCTTCATAAAGACAAGACAATGATCCACAAATAAGAGATATGAGATCCAAGGGGCCCTCACCCCGGCCGTATACCTCTATCGACCCATCCAGTATCATAGTTCTTCAACAAACAAGAAAGCCCTTCCCCGCAAAGTAAAAACAAGTACGGGGAGACAGCTGGGTCACCCTGCCGTATGCCTTTGGAGGGGAGAAAAGAAGGCAACAGTTCTCCATTCATCTTCACCTGAAAAGTGACGGAGTTGACACATCTCATAACTAGAGATACCCATTCCTCTGAGAAACCCAATTGCTACATGATTCCTTGGAGATACGCCCACTCGACGCGATCGTACGCCTTCATCATATCCAACTTTACTGCACACCACCCTTGTTTAGTTCTCTTCCTTTTCATAGCATGGATGCACTCGTAAGCAGTGATGGCGTTGTCTATGATCAACCGCCTGGGAACAAAGGCGCTTTGCTCCTCCGCGATGATCTCATCTAGAACCTCTCTCAACCTGTTAGCCAAGACTTTGGAACAGATTTTGTAAATAACATTACAGAGGGAAATCGGTCTATACTATGTAATATTCCTCGAATTTTTAACCTTTGGGATAAGCATTATTACAGTTTTGTTTATAACTTCCGGCATGTTCCCACCGTTTAAAAAGTTTAAAAAAGAACGGGTTACATCCTCCTTTATTAGTGACCAGTGGTGCTGATAGAATCCCGCATGGAATCCGTCTGCTCCCGGCTGAAAGTGCAATCATGCCCTTAATCATACTTTGACGATGATAACAACATGTATGCTTGGGACTAATCATGTTTATCAAGTATATCTCAGGGTTATGTCTCAAAGACTGTGTGTGGATCATGACTAGGGATGAAATGCATATAACTCAAGAATGGAGATACAAGACACTAGCCTTGGCTTTGTTTACGGTTTGTTCTTGAGTATAGGGATCCCGCACTATTAAGAGGGGGTCGTTGGATCTAGTGAAAGACTTGCTCAAAACCCACAACTCCTGTTTTTCTCTCCGGTCGTCCGGTCCCTCTCAGCTGTCCGGACGTCCGGCTCCCTCCGGTCGTCCGGTGTTCCTCTTATAGAAAGATAGTTACGGATTTCCGGAAATCTCCGGACGTCTGACCTCCAGATGACCGGCAGGTCTCGGACGTCCGGTATTTTCACCACAGAACCATTTTTACGGATTTCCGGGCTTCTCCGGTCGTCCGGGCTCCGGACGACCGGCACGTATCAAACGTCCGTATCCTGTGTATTGATTCGTGGCTCATGTATTCCCAGAGGCCAGACGACCGATGAATGTCGGATGTCCGGACTTATTTGTGCCACCGGACGTCCGGTGTTGTCCGTACGTCCGACCTATCCTATGCACTTAAGTGTCCCAAACGGTCACTTTTCCACACCTACTATATATATACCTCTCCCTTCCACGGGATAAGGTTGACCATTCACTTTGAGCTTGCCAAGAACACTCCTCATTCTCTCTCTCAATCACCTACATCAAATCCTAGATCCCCAAGTGATCTAGGAACATCTGAGAGAAGTTCTCCAATCAAGTGATAGATCCACTCCTTCCCCTTCTTCGCACCAAAAGAATTTGTGATTTGAGCAAGTCTTGAGCTTTTCCCCAATGTTCTTATTACTCTTGGAGGTTGGAGACTCCTAGGCGGTAGGAGTCTTTCGGAGAGGAATCAAGCTTTGTGATTACCCCCCGGAAAAGTTTGTGAGGGTTTGGAGATCACCCCAAGGTCTACCACTAGTGGTTGAGAAATGCCTCTGTGGTGTTGTCTCAAAGGGAGAATAGGGTGAGCCTTTGTGGCGTTGGTGTGCCTTCGTGGTAACATCCACCTCTCTAACGGTGACTAGCTTCCCTCCAAGGAAGTGAACATTGGCATACATCCTCGTCTCCCGGAGTTGTGGTTATTCCTAACCCTAACTCTCTACTTGTGGTTACTTGTCTCTTAGCACTTACTTACATCATATTGTGCATGCTTACTTATGTGCTCGTGTTACTTGCTTAGTACTTAGTACTCACTTGCAATTGTTAGGCTCACCTTCATATTCCGCATTATTGCCTAAAATTGCTAAGTAATAATTAAAATTTGTAATTGTACCTATTCACCCCCCCTCTAGGTCCATATCGATCCTTTCAATTGGTATCGGAGCCCCGTGCTCTATTCTTGTGGCTTAACCGCCCTAGAGCGAGATGAACACGAATGGGACTCCCCTGGTTGCAGATCCGATGGATAAAGGCGAGGCTTCTTCTGAAGTCAAGTCCTTTACGTCTGAGGATCTGGAACGGGCCCTTGCTAAGCAAAAATAGGAGCATTATGCTTCTCTTGAGGCCTTGGTCCAAATGAGATTAGCCACGTTGTCCACGGTGCTTGCACCACTCTCGGGTGGTGCGGCTTCGAGGCCAACTATGACTGCTTCGTCACTTGGTCAACAACCTCCTAGCAATGAACACGCCAGTGTTCCTTGGCTTTATGCAAGACCTCAGATTGAGAAACCAAGATATAATCCTGAAGGCAAACCTCCTTTACTTAGTGCCACTTCCGATTTTGCCTTGTGGAGAGTTGCTATGCAGGATCATCTTTGACATGGAAACGATGAGATGCTGGAGATCATGGAGTATGGTTATCATGTGGTTGATCCAAAGAACCCTACACCAAGAGAAATTTATGACAAGAATCTCAATGACACTGCAATCATGTGTATAAGGAGAGGTATGGATGACAAGCAAAGGAGACCATTCATACACATCACAAGTGCCAAGGAACTATGGGAAAGTATTATAAGATCCAAGACTGGCACCTCTACCCTCCGGAGTGCTTAATATGAAATTGCCAAGGGGCAATTGCAAAACTTTTGTATGGAGAAAGGTGAAACTCCCAATCAACTCCTTGAGCGTCTCATGACTCTCACTGCTGACATTGAGTCATGTGAGTGTGACAAGACACAAGATGGATTCAACATGACTAAGCGATTCCTTGTGGATAAGTTGCTTCATGCTCTTGCCCCATATCACCATCAAATGGTGTGGGACATAAGACAACACCATGCCTTCAAGGAAATGACTACAGATGACATCATATCCACCTTCCAACTATTTGAAGAGTCAAAGGCTAATGCCACAAAACATCTTGCCATGCATGGTACTGCATCATCAAAGATCAATCTTGCATTGAAGGCCAAGCATGTATGTGAAGATGAGCAAAGTGAAGAAGAAGAAGATGATGATGATGATGAAGATGGTGATGAGATTAAATCCGATGAGGGCCCTTCATATGAAGACATGGCTCTCTTTGTCAAGAAGTTTAGCGCGGGAAAATTCAAGGGGAGATTTCAAAAGAAGAAAGTAAGAAAATGCTACAACTGTGAAGAAACCAACCACTTCTCAAACGAGTGCCCTTACGAGAAGAGAAAAGATAAACAAAGGTTTCCCAAGACCTTTCCCAAGAAGAAGTTGCCAAATCCTTTGAACTCCAAGCTCAAGAAGAGAGATGGGAAAGCAATGGTTGCTCAAGAATAATCCGATCCGGATGATGTTAGTGGTGTTGCCGGAGTTGCTCAAGACTCTCAAAACACTTTGTCCTTGCCGATTCTTCATACTGAATATTCGTGCAGTCCTTCATACTGCAGTCCTTCATACTGAATATCATACTAGATGGATTCCTTTGTCCTTGCCGATTCTAACTGCACCCACCTCATTAGTGGCTCCTGCACTCTTATCCATATTTGTGCTCTAAGGGACTCGCCAAACGCAAAACCCTTGGAGTCCACATCCAGCTTGATTACCTCACCCAGCATCCCGGCAATTCTCTCTGGCCATGGCGGGTATCGGAGGTTGAAGGGCAGGTTTATTACCCTAACCCAAATCTGCAGCTTCTCAAACTTCCAGTCCGATGGCCGAGCTCTAACATCAAACAGCTCCAAGATCACTGCATGTTTTCCAACCATCCACAGTCCACCTCCATAGATGCGATCTCGATCTCTTTGATTCTCCAAGTTTGCAACAAAAGTGTTATTCCCTACCGGGTTAAAGTTTAGTCCCCTAGGGTTTCCCCAGGCCGGTCGGAGGGCATCCGCAATAGAATTGGCATGGATGAACTTGCGGTGCAGAACCCTCCCCACCAAGGCCACTGGGAGTGCCTCTCCTTCCACCTCCTGATCATCTACTACCAGCTTCTTGCTTTCCTTGTCTGTCAGTTTCATCTTCTCCATCATATGCTCCACTTTCTCCCTCGACTTCCTTGATTCCTCTGACGCCATGTCGCCCATCCCAAAACCCTAGATGCCACCTCCCCTTCGCGCTCCAAGGGTGGGTAGAGGTACCTGGACCCCCCTCCCCCTTGCTCACCCCGAGAGCCGCCGCAGAGGAGGCGCTGATCAGAGCTTGGGCACCGTGCGGAGATCGTCCAGGATGGGTGCGCGCGCGTAGGAGATCGGGATCGCCGCCGCTGCCGCCTGTGCTGCCACTAAACCCTAGAGAAACGGTTCGGGCTTCTTGTGCGGACATAATGCATTGACGCATTGGAGTTGCAACAAAATTATATTATGAGATTGTGCTGAGAAACCCATATTAATAAGAACCAGTGCACTAACATGTATGAGCAGTACACACAAGCACAAAAATATCAGGGTTTCTCTCTTCACGCACATCACACAGAAGAGATCCATCTCTCAATTTTTTTTCTCTTTGCACACAACACACACATCATCACGCACACTCAAGCATGGAAAGCACGCACCCACTGTTACCCCAGCTAGCATGCCCATCCCTGAGGCATGGCAAGCACGCGCATCATATGGGAAGCCGGTCAAGCACTCACGGGCACCACGGCCGGGGGAACCTGGTCGGGCAAGGTGGGCGCGCACGACGTGGTCATCCAGCTGGCAGCGAGAGAAGGCCAGCGACGGCCGCTCCTGGTCACCGCTTCGCTCATGCGGACCTCCGGTGCCGCGACTTGGCCCTGCACAGCGCCGCCTCGCCCATCCTCCACTGCTTGGCCACCCGCCGCCTCCCCACCACCGCGTCATCGGTAGCAGCGTCGGCCGCCTCCTACATGCCTCGCGCCGCGGGGTAAGATTAGGGCTCGAGAAAGACGAAGGAGAATCGGGAGAGAAGTGAATCGGGAGAGGATGTCTACGGTTCGGTCAACCTAGATATTTTTTTGTTTTTTTTACCAGCGCGCTAAAGCAGGGGTAAATAAAGACATTTCAAGTCGCATTTGATGATGTTAACAGCAAAGAGTGACGTAAGTGTCATGGAAGAAATAAAATGAATTTGTGGTGCCAAAAGAGGAAAAAGGAAATTTCGAGGGCCAAATAAGGAACCGGATTGTAAGAAGGGCCAAATAAGGAATCCTCTTTCGAGGGACAAATAGAGAACCTGATTGTAAGAAACGGCCAAATAAGGAATCCTCTCTTTCTCCTCCCTCGTCCTCTTAATGCGAGGAATATAAGGAATCCTCTCTTTCTCCTCCCTCGTCCTCTTAATAAGGAATCCTCTTTCGGCCTTCTTTTTTTTAGAGAGAGAGTGGCCAGTGCAACGCAAAAAAGAAATAACAAAAGCCAAAAGAATTGGAATAAAAAAGGGAACCTGCGGACCTCCGGTGCCGCGACTTGGCCCTGCACAGCGCCGCCTCGCCCATCCTCCACTGCTTGGCCACCCGCCGCCTCCCCACCACCGCGTCATCCGTAGCAGCGTCGGCCGCGTCCTCCATGCCTCGCGCCGCGGGGTAAGATTAGGGCTCGAGAAAGACGAAGGAGAATTGGGAGAGAAGTGAATCGGGAGAGGATGTGTACGGTTCGGTCAACCTAGATATTTTTTTGTTTTTTTTACCAGCGCGCTAAAGCAGGGGTAAATAAAGACATTTCAAGTCGCATTTGATGATGTTAACAGCAAAGAGTGACGTAAGTGTCATGGAAAAAATAAAATGAATTTGTGGTGCCAAAAGAGGAAAAAGGAAATTCCGAGGGCCAAATAAGGAACCGGATTGTAAGAAGGGCCAAATAAGGAATCCTCTTTCGAGGGACAAATAGAGAACCGGATTGTAAGAAACGGCCAAATAAGGAATCCTCTCTTTCTCCTCCCTCGTCCTCTTAATGCGAGGAATATAAGGAATCCTCTCTTTCTCCTCCCTTGTCCTCTTAATAAGGAATCCTCTTTCGGCCTTCTTTTTTTTAGAGAGAGAGTGGCCAGTGCAACGCAAAAAAGAAATAACAAAAGCCAAAAGAATTGGAATAAAAAAGGAACGTGGTCGGCAGGATTCGAACCTGCGCGGGCAAAGCCCACATGATTTCTAGTCATGCCCGATAACCACTCCGGCACGACCACTTGATTGCAATTTTCTTCAACTAAACAGATTCCATTGCTTCGACAGCCGAGGAATTAAACGAGGCCAACTGGGCAAACAAGGACAAAATCCTTGTTCCTATCCACTGCAGATATAGCAGGTAAAATATTCCAACCGGTCCATTCGCCGAGAGGCTGTCATGTCATGTCATGCCACGCTGGATCCCATCCCATGGCCACCACAGCAGAGAAGAAGAGTTCGCGCGGACGCCTCGGCACGGCGCATTCCCACCACACGTACGCAGCGCAGGACACAGGCGGCGTACGCACGCACGCGAACACTCCGCGCCCATGGCCTCTTGTTGTTCCCGCGGCAGGCAGCCGATGAATTAAACAAGGACAAAATCCTTGTTCCTATCCACTGCGGATATAGCAGGTAAAATATTCCAACCGGTCCATTCGCTGCGAGGCTGTCATGTCATGTCACGCATCCCATGGCCAGCAACGCCGCCACCACAGCACAGAAGAAGAGTTCGCGCGGGCGCCTCGGCACGGCGAATTAAACCCATTAACAGTAGCTATAAGGGCGCCTCCTCGCGTGTGCCACGTGGAACAAATATGTTGGGCAGGAAAATAAAAAGAATAAAAGGAAAAGCAAATAGTGTAAAAGAACCCATTAACAGTAGCTACAAGGGCGCCTCCTCGCGTGTGCCACGTGGAACAAATAGATTGGGCAGGAAAATAAAAAGAATAAAAGGAAAAGCAAATAGTGTAAAAGAGGTCGAACGAAACCCTCTCGTCCCCACACCCTCCGCCTCGAGCGCGTCCTCCTCCCTATCCATCGCCGCCACCCCCTCCTCCTCCTCCCTCTGTCGCCGCCGCCACCTCGCCCCTCCGCTGATCTCGTGCTCTCTCCTTCTCCCACCCCGGGCTCCATCTTCGTCGGTCCCTTCCTGCGCTCCATCCCTTCCTCCTCGTTTGTGGCAGGCATCACCGCTGCTGCGGAGGGCTCCTCAAACCGCCGCATCCGAGACAACCCTAGATGTGGCAGGCGACTCCATCACCGGTCGCGTACGGCGGAGGCCAGCCCAGATCCGCCTCCTCCAGCCCATCCTCTTCGTCACGCACAACGGGAAAGGTTGGGTTTGAGCTCCGCCACCCCTCCCATGACGTTGTTCCTCCGTAGCAGACCGAGCTCTGCCTCCACACGCACCGTCCTTCCTCTTGCCGGCCCTTTGTATGTCGGGAACGGACTCGGCGGCGTTTGCCTGGATAGGACCTCAACGGCGACCTGCAGGTCGGCACTGAGATGCCTGGATATTTATCTAAATATAAGGTGCCTGGCATTATTGATTCCTTTGGATGATTCATAAGCTGATTATTAGCAGGTGTACGTGCTGACGATAAAAGGAGCACTACTCAACCAAATGGTTTGATTTTTTTTAGTCTAATGAAACATTGTTAGTTCACTTTCTTAAACTTGTTTAAAAATGGTTAGCATCTTGAGTTCCAGGAGTTCAAATTATCACACATATTAGAAGAGAAGTCGTCACTTTTCAGCTGTTTTCCCTGAATCTAAATGTGTTTCTGTACTAATCCCTAGGAAACAATTCATACCATATTAGTAATTTCAGAATCGCTGAGCCTTCTTCACTCTCTGATCCAGAAAGTTTATGTTGTAAATTTTGCATTAGGACTATACAGCTAATGATTTGTGGATGGTAAGGCACCATCATAACAGTGATTTCACTTTTATTTGTACCGCTTCGACTTCTGTAAATTCGTAGACTACTAATTGTTATAATGAAAGAAAATGATTTAGTTCAAATATGAGAGCTATTTAGTGATGTGGTCTTTGGATTTTTCCATTCAGGTGTTAGAGCTCCTGTGGTACTCAGATATGGATGCATCATGGGGCTAGAAAAGGTCCTTTTATGTGTGATATCATTTTAATACCGGTTTCAAATTTGCTTCATCTTGTTTTCCCTCATTCATTAAGTTATAGGATTCTATTTGTTTGTATGACTTAATGCAGATATGAAATTGTTCTTGACAGATGATTGTAACTAAGGTCATGTTCTAGGTATAAAAAATGATCTGCTGCATCATGCTCTTGCAATAACTGATTTCGCTATCAAGTTTACAATCCAATGTTGATCTAGAAGGTAGACTCTTTAAACTCCATTGATGCTTTCTTGTCCGTTTTGATCTAATATCTCTCTGATATGGTTAGTATATAAACATATGGTGGTATAATTAGTTTTTGCTTTTTTTGTGGGATAATAATGTTGCAGATAGATGAAGATTGAATTAGTTCACAGTTGATCTTGGTTCTGTACGATCTTCAATATTTGGGTCTCGTAGGTCTGTCTCCCAAGAGCAACGAGAAGAAATCTGTTAAAACATTACTGCATTATATGTAACATATGTCCATTTTCATGGAATGAAAGGTGAGTGCTAATTACTTGTGCTGAACCATTATGGTGCCCTGAACTTTCTGACCATTTGAGTACTCCAGAGTGTTGATGTTGACTGAATTGAAATTTGGAGCTGTCGAGACACGAGCTTCGTTTTTCGTGGATTAGTAGTTATTGAATTTTTATGCCTCTAGCCCATGCTTGCAGGAACACAATTACTGAGTGGAATAATGGGTGTAAAAAAGTATGTGCAGAGTGAACTTGATAACGTAGAAGCCCAGATTAGAAGCACAAATACGGTCCTTTTTCCCAATTTTTGGTAGGAGCGGTTCTACTGCTGCTCCTGCAATGACCAAGGGTAGGCTGCAACGCTAGATACAGAGAAAGCGAGTACATATATATAATCTTTTGATTCTTCTTTTTGTTTGTGATGCTGCTGCATTTTTCTTAAGCAGGGCTTGCCACTTTGTTGCAATTGTGAGTTCTTTTAGTTTCCCATGGGCACATTCTTTTGTTTGGCTGGTGCAAAACCTATGAAGTTTTCCCTGTCAGCTAATTTAATGTGCTTACCTCTGCATTAGACAGCTAGCTATTATGATTATACACTACGTTTCCTATGTGCTTGGTTTTCCTCTTTTCTCACTCCTTCCATTGTTGGTGAAGGATCGGTCAGTCCATAGTTCATCATTTGGCTTGCTGCTCGTTAAGCTCTTTCTTCCTTGTCTCCTGTTCGGTAAAATGTCTGAGAGCTGACACAGTTTCGTTTCTCGTTTCCTTGCATGTCCAGGTTCTCTGTTGGTTCGTTGGCAGTTCCTAATTTTTTTTCCTGTAGCCGGTTGAGGTTTGTCTCTGAGCATTCCTCTAAGATTTAATTTTTGTTTGGCATTTTTTTGTGAAAAGAGAGAGGTGGGAAAGGTACTACCATACTTGTTCCTATGGTTGAGAGATTAGAGGACAGAAGTCAAGAGATTTAGGCGATGTTCAATGTGTATGCGGCTGAAAAGTCAGAGAGTAGAACCGAAAGTTTTGCTAGCTATGCTAGCCCAGTAGGAGTGCTGCTGCTACTTCTACTAATTTTTGTTTCCGTTGAGACATATTTTGCTCCCTATTAGAATTGGCCGCCCTATGGGATTCTTATCATATTTGCTTGATCTGGGATGATTTTGTGTCCTTGTGACTGATGCATGCCTTGTGCTGGTTCTGCAGGGATTCCACCATTAGCATAAAGATCAAGGCGGCGGGCGGTGGCCGCGGAAAGCAGGGGTTCCACAAATTGGCTACATCGTCTCAAGGAGAAGAATTCTTACATGATCCCTGTAACTGCTCGTTTTGTTGATGTCTTCGCCCTATATGTCCAGGTTCTCAACTTCAGTCCTTCACAATGCAGTTATTATTTGCAGGATCTAAGAATGGACATATAACACTTCTTATAATTCAGACCTTGCTTGCCAATAAAGTCAAATATGCTGGAGGAATAGTTCTAAAACTTCATTAAGGCAAAGTAGGCAACATTTTTTCTTAATGGCCTTCTTTCTCCATCGTATCTCAAATGCAAGTAAGCATGCATTTGCTAAGGGTTAGAAGAAGCCAAGGTGTATGTCTAGGATCTCTTTTATATTGCTAAGGAATACCTATTTATTTTTCTAAATGCACATGATAGACTGTCTGATACTGAAAAAGTATATTGCAACTTCAGAAATTTATGGAAATGATGGCTCTAAGGGTTAGAAGAAGCCAAGAAGTATGCGATAGGTTTTTTGATAATTTATCAGAAGAAAGTGTAGAAGAAAATGGAGAGGATGATGAAATGACTCAAATAGAAGTACGAAATATCTGCATCAGCAAGCTAGGTATGTTCGAGGAAATAATACTATGCAACATATTTTGTTTATATGCTTGTGTAGACTGACCAGCTAAGTTTATCCATGAAGGCCTTCGTAGATAGACATCATACATGGTAACAATGTGTGGGTAACATCTCAACAAGGGTCTTTTTATCTGAACTATCAGCTGCAATTCTTTTGGTTCCTAATTCTTTTGGTTGTCCAAATTAGCTGATTGTCCTGAGGCTTATTAGTGAATCTGATGGGTCATCTCATGCTTGCAAGCTTAATCTTTTCACATTGGATTTTCTTGTGCTTAGTTTTGTTCTGACCAGACTTATTTCTTAGACCTTACGTGATTATGTGATGATTCTTACAATCCCGCCAATTGTGTCACATCTGGATAAGAGGATATATATTTCTAGAATATCACAAAAACACACATTTTTTACTCAGGTTGTCATTGGTTGGTTGATTCAACAACATTTTGGTGCCTTGCAATATGATTTTCACAGTCATATCAATGCAAGCTCATAGGTACCATCTGTATAAATTTCAGATCTACTATCTCAGTCTCGAAGTTTATAGATTTGGCGGTTCGTTTGCAGGTACGTCAACAACAAGTTAAGCAGTAAGTACAAGGCAGCGATCAGAGGTGCAAATCGATGACCGACACTTCACATTACAAAATTTTCATTCTTTTTTTTCCTGGCTCATGTTCGGATTTTATTTCAGAGACAAAGAATAATCGAGTTTTGATTGGGACCCTGTTGTGGAAGAAATGGCTATATTTGAAGGGTACAAAAACTGTTTTTAGCAGCTAACTACACTTGGAATGAGTAGCTGCTTCTGCTTGAGGACGCCATGGACAAGTTGCTTTGGCCCTGGCGCCGCAGCCATGGACATGCTGCCTTTCTCATCTCTTCTGTGTGTGTCTCTGTGCGTGTGTGTGTGTGCGCACGCGCGCGCGTGTGCGCGTGTGTTCTATTCAATTCAATTTGGAGTTTGTGTTCTGTTCACGAAGCTTCCTGCCTTCTCTGCTGCAGAACATCTCTCTCTGTTTCTCACTCTGGTGTGATGTGATCCAGGTCCCAGAATCTGTGTGGTGGCATGACATGTACTTGGATGCCTCTGCGCGAGGCGGCGGTGGCGGGAGGGTTTCGGCTATTGAGACCGACACCAAGCTCTTCATCGTCAATTTGGACTTTGGTGTTTCAATCGAGGACGTGAAGGTATATACGTACACGATATACATGTCTAATTGTTGCTCTTATGTAATTTGGTTGCTTTTGAGTAGTTGGTCTCAAAGAATTTCATAGTTTGCCTGGATGTTGTATTAGTTAAGCTATTTCTAGATTTGCCATAGGCTGAGCATTGTAACTGTGATTTGGTTGTGTTGGTAGTCTCCCGAGCTAATATTTTGTAGATTTTCTTAGCTTGCTTCTGTGAATAAGATTTGGTTTAGTTCTCAATTGTAGTTTGTTGTTAATGGTTGTTCGGATGGGTGTGGCCTCTTTGAAATCGTGGTTATGTTTTCATTTGCACTAGGCTGGTCGTGTTGGTAGCCTCACGTCGTAGTCTTGATTTGATACGCTCAATTATGATTTAGACTTTATTTTGCATATCTTATTGCTTATACTTCATAAGTTGACAAAGGTGCTCACATAAGGTCATTTTCTTTTTATGGTTTCTCAGTTTGTATAGTTTACTTGAATGTTGATATGCTTCTCTGCAGAATGCTTTTGCAGCTTCCTGTTCATAGGGTACTCTTAATTAGTGAGCTATTTTTTCTTTGAATGGTTAAGCGATCCGCGATTCACTATGAATGAAGTGGGAGGTCTAAGGTAGTGCTTCAGTCTTATGTTATTCTGTGTTCACTGTGTGTTCTGTGTGATGCTTAACAGTACTTATGTTATGCAGGGAACAACTAAGGTTATATTGCATGGTGTGATGATGCCCGCCTTTTGGAGAATGTTCAACTTTTATAGACCTATTAGCTTGCTATGCTCGACGACTAAATGCTTTGTTGCTGCACTTCTGTTATTTATATTCTTTTTTGAACAATTGTCGCTCGTCTGTGTTGTATACGAGTGAACACTGCAATGATCTATTTCAGTTACGTGCACTTGTTTTTAACATCCGGTGCTCATCTGGGCTGCAAAAGCACATGCATACATACATCCACTTGATTTGTGCACATGATGGCAGAGGAGGCGCGCCAAGGGCGCGCCCCAGCCACTAGTTCCTGCCACACGTACGCAGCGTAGGACAGGACACAGCATGGATTTCCGGATATTCGTTTCTGAGCCCGAGCTCAGCTGCTCTCGAAATCCACACCACCAGCTCGCATGTGGATCTGTGTCCCCCGTGGTATTTCCAGACCGTATATGTGCATGTGAAATCCAGCTCGGGCGCGCAATGAATGCGGCGGAGCGTTGCACTGTGCGTGCGGAACAGAAAAAGTTTCCACGGCTCAGTCTTTTATCTGAACCTGTCTGAGCCGTGCACGCCGTTGGACTAACAAACGGCATCCATACACGCGTGCCATAAATGTGTCTCAGTCTCACAGTCACGCCCTCACATCCAACTAGACGCCACAAATATCCCCAGCGCCTTGCTGCACACTCTTTTTGCAAAATTTTCTGCCATGTCCGCCGATTATTCCACCTCACTACCAGTCCCAGCAGACTTTCTTCTACCTATCATCCCCTGTCCTCTTTGCGGTGCGGAGGTCGAGACTAATGTTGCAAGGATCGGCAACAACTCCGGTCATCGCTTCTACTCCCTCCGTAAACTAATATAAGAGCGTTTAGATCACTACTTTAGTGATCTAAACGCTCTTATATTAGTTTACGAAGGGAGTACAAGTGTACCCGTTATGATGTAGGTACGTACATCTGAAATTTGTAGTTTGATCCCAGATCCCAGTTCATATCCCCCCACTTTTTTCTTCGTCTTACATCTCGATCTGCATTCACAGGCACGGTAGTGCGGTTTCTTCGACTTTTCAGCGAGCATATGTTAGAATGATCAGTCCTCTTCAGATAGCACAGGCTCGGTAGCAGGCCGGTAGGTACCCAGCTACGCAGTTTTTCGGTGTTCCTACCTCGCACCAAATCCATCAGGGGAACCCAGCAGGCCAGATAGCTCCTAGTCCCAACCAGACATTCAGTACGCCGTGCACAAATCGAACAAATACTAAAAGTGTACTGAGTGCCCTTCTGATAGTAAAAGCAGTTAACACTAACTAGCAGACGTTCAGATTACTGATTCTAGCAGCTACCACGGGCATTTTTCAGATAGAATATTTACTCTGTCCGAGCTGGTCGGAGATGCATCTGCACATTACCACCGACCCGCTGACCAAAACCAGAATCAGCATTTGAGTTTGCAGGCTCGACGCGGTTGGCCTTGCTGGTCCAACAAGGCAACAACACCAGAGGCACCAGAGGCATCGGTTCTGGATGGTCAACGTTATCGGCCAATTCTTCCCGCAGCGGGAACCTGAAATGTCACGGCAATGGCTGCAACTAAACCAACAAACCCCCAAATTTCCAGATCTGTATGCAGTGGCGGAGCTAGCACAGGATCATTGGGGGGGCCAATGGCAAAATATTGGTTTATGAAGAGGCAAAACTCCCTATTATTCCCAATCTATGCCATCACAAAAAAATTCTTCACAGAAGATCCCAGGCTTGGGGAGGCACAGCCCCCAGCCATACACATAGCTCCGCCAATGTCTGTATGGGTTCACCTGTCGACCGCGTCGAGGAGGAACTCCATGCCAGAATCCTCCATTTTTTCCTGCGGACGCCAATGCACAACACCGGCCGTACTGTTCTTTTTCGGGGTGGAGAAAGGGGACAGGCGGTGTCCAGAGTGAACCAGCAAGGAGCGGGCGGTGTGGTGGGGTTGCTGCTTGGCCCCACACGCGAACGTGTGGCATGCCGACGTGCGACAGACGGCTCACCTTTTCCAATAAAGTCCTGGTCCACGGATCGGGATGCCCGTGCGCGACCTCCGTCCCGCACAAACGAAGCGGCCCCACCAACGAAGCATTGTTCTCTACCGTATTTCACCGTACACGTCTTTTCCTCGAGCCCGTGTCAGACGCAACATAGCTATTTATTCGGATCCCGAGCGAGGAACCTACGACGGCGATTTCAGGAGCATATGCGCTCGGGCACCGAATCGCCGCTTTCCATGGATTGCATACTACATGTATATTTTAGTTTTATAATGGCTATGTTGCTTGTAGCCTGCATATACCACTATCGACATGATCTCTCTTGATCAATTAGTAATTCTTTTAGTCAACTAGAAATGTCAGAATATATGTAACTGCAAAGTACACATTATTTATTGTATCATTTGTTGCAGATGAAAAACTGAAAATACTTGAAAGGCCGGATAAAGCACAACTGAGCACTTGCTCCATCTCTATCTCGATGCTTATCCAGGTTAGTGCAAAATTGCCACATTGTATACTTTATTACAAAATTGTAAATATATTACCAAATCTTAAAATTCTTGTCTGATGTAGATGGCCAATGGCATTAATTCTTACACTGATAATGTATGCACAACCAGCATTCGAGACCATGTCTCAGCCCTTGAAGTGTATGTATTACTGCAGTAAACTGTTTACTATATGATTACATTTTTAATAAGCCTCTCAATTAATATAGTAGGTTATAATTTTTGAATGCCAATCTTCTGCTTATAGATGTTTTTCCCTTGTGCGTGACAAGGCTTCATCATTTATTGACAAGGATGAGTATGAAATAGTCAACATGGCGCACACCCAAATATCGTTTGTCCTAGCATTGGCATGCAGATACGTGGACATAAGGACTACTCGATATTATTTTGGTGTTTCACCTAGAACCTAAAGATTCTCATTTTGTCTCCAGTCTTGTAAAGGCATTGCTGCCCAAAGGATTGAATGATCCACATTATCGGCTCCGATCTGTGGATAGGATTCTTGAGTATGAAGAACTACCACTGGCAAAGTACTTGAGGCGCCTTGCCCCATCAGAGTGTCAACCACTTAGTATTCCACTTTATCGACAACTAGAGCAAGAACATTTTTGCATGTCAGACACACGACAAAGGTGGAGGTAGATGTTTCTTTTTGCTCTGCAAATGTTTGACTTATATATGTTAGACCAACATTAAAACTAATTTAACTAAAATGATACGCACAAGATTACAAAATAGTGTATCTCAAATAGTTCCTTTCGAAACCTTCATCCTAAATCTCTTTATTCATTAAGCGACGAAATAACTGGATCAAATATGTGCCTGAAATATGGATGAAAATTGCCTTTCTCCCTCAGTCAGCTCTGATCTAGATTAAATATCTTCTCATGCAACGGATGCGTCAGTTTCTCCTCCCCGTATCTCTTTTTCCGGTTTAAAAAGGCAAACAAATGTTGGATGAGACATTTTGAGAAATTTGTTAGTACTACTAAAATTTATACTAAACATTTATGCTTATTTACAGCTCATTTGTATTATTTAGCGTAATTAATCACTTCATATTGTTGCTAAATTGTATTAATAGAGTTTTTCATGATACTATTTTAATGTCTATCTTGAAAAATACACCTTCTTTGTGATAAACTCAAATTATATTTTTGTAATAGAAATTTCATTAGTTTTGTATAAAAGACAGTTAAGCCAAACCCTAAATGTGAGGAAAAAGAAGAAGGCAAGATGGCATGTCTTTCGAGATGAATGTAGTGTCTATAATTTTGTGTTGTGTCCTTGAATATCTTGTTAGAGATCTATAAAGTGTATGATGTAATAAATATCCTTATGGAGGTTTGTGGTTCGTGATTATCTATATAGAAAATTCTAGACCATATGTGAGGTTAAAAGAAACTTGTTGCCGAATCATTAGCATGCCGCTTCACACCTTTTCAGGGTCAAATATGTCATACATGTAACAACATCTTTGATGATGTGTTGATGATGGGTGATGTAACGGTCTCTAGTGGTCAGGCTTCCACTTGAGGGTCTGTTTAGAACTACGTTGCTTCCTAAAATTCAGCTTCGCTTTAGAAAACAAAACCAAATGGGTAGCTCCATGATATGCCGCTCCTAATAAAAAAACTAGAATCTGGGGTATAACTTCCTGTTTTGTGTGAAGCTCTTTAAGAGGTGCTCGAAAAACGCTAGAAGCTGGAGTTGGGAGAATTACCCACCAGTCACCAGTGCACCGACCTAATTCATGCACCCAATGTCCTTATGCCAGATGAGCCATTGGATAGAAAATAGAGGGAGATGAGCTGGCTAGATAGATGGATGGTTGGTACATTTGCAAAATAGTCCTTCTATTGTTTAAGAATCAACATGCACTCCATATCTCACATTGTCAGTCAAGTTGTTTGCTTATTTCTTTTCTGTCCAAACAAAACCGGGTAATATATTTTGAATCAGATGTCTGGGTTCGGAACTATTTTGACCGACATGTTTGTTTTAGTGAGATCTTTGACCATACATCAAGTTTTGAGTACAGCTTAAAAAGCAACAAAAAATATATTTTTCAAAATTTATTCAACATTGATATTGTTTCAAAGGTTTCTTCAAGACAAATACCACAGTCAAAACCGATCCAAAATCAGATATTCGATTTAAAATATATCACCCTTTTGTGTTTGAGCCAAAAAAAAATTGAACGTACATGTTTATAGGAATGAGAGATGTGGAGTGCGGGTTGATTTTTATAAAGTCAAGGGTTGCCTCGGCAAAAATGGTATAATATAATTTGTGACCAAATCTGGGCCATTCCTTTTTCATCTATTAGCCCAAAACCTACTGGTGCATTGGGTGCACAGATTTGCTCGGTCCATAGGATATTTTCTCCCGAGCTGGTAGTGTAGATATGATGGTAACAAGGACACCGGGTTTTACTCAGGTTCGGGTACAAAGTCCAGGTGATCTGCTACGAGTTTATTGTGTGTTGTCTATGAGCCCTACCCGTCGGTTTATATAGATATCGGAGGCCTAGGGTTACACATAAGTCAGCTACGTATATGGTAGTTGTGTTGCGCCAAGTCTTTTGAAATATTCCATTTACGCGCCAGGGCCTCCTGGTGATGGACCACTGGTGAACCGCCGGGAGGGGACGGGGGTTCCTCAACCTGGGCCACCTGGCTGGGAGACAACGTGGCAAGTGACCCTAATCCAGGACACCATTAGATACCCCTTTGTTTTCCGCACGTCGCCCAATTACATAAATCATGGACGCTGATAGCGCCCACACGTGTGGCATATTAGACATCCGCCCACACATTGTGTGTGGCGTAAGCAGAAGGCAGCCCACACGGGCCATGTGTGGGCGAAATTATAACTGCCCACACGTGTGGGTGCAACTACTTCGTGCCTCACGCCCAACAAACTACTACTCATCCTTACCCCGCATGTGTGGCACGAAGCAAATATGCCCACACGTCTTGACGCACGCGTGGGATGACACTTTAGTTGCCCCGGGGGATGGCAACTTTAGCCACTCGGGATGACAAATGTAGTTGCCATGTCTAAGTAACGGTAGTTGCCGCATGTATTCGAACCATAGTTGCCATGTGTGATAAACTAGCTACTTGCCCTACGTGGTCGAACAATAGTTGTCATGTATGATTAACTAACTGCCACGTGTGGTCCAAGCATAGTTGTCATGTATGGTTAATCACAGTTGCCATGTGTGTTTACCTAGTTGCCACGTACGCACAACTGCAGTTGCCATCTAGTAACGAATCATAGTTGCCATGTGTGTTTACCTAGTTGCCATGTACGCGCAACTGCAGTTGCCATCTAACAACGTACGAGCATCGTGTGGGCAAAGAGTAGTTCGCCCACACAAGCGTGGACTAGGTGGTGACTGTGTGGGCAGAAACGGATTCGCCCACAAGGCGTAGCTGGCAACCGCATGTTGTGGGTTGTGTGGGTGAACTCTCCAACGCCCACACAAACGATGATGCCCACGTGGCATTGAAAATCTAATAGATTCCTTTAGGATTCATGCAAAACAGAATCAACGTGTATGAACGTGTGTGGGCGAAGTGCAAATATACCACACGTGTGGGCGTTATCATTTGGGTAAATCATTTCCACCAAACTTTCCATTCATGAAGCTGAAGCTAGTTGGAAGTCAAACATGATAAACAACTCTTTGGCAAAGCTACAACTCTTGTATGGAACTGATCTAAAATGGATTTGGTGACGTGAAACTAGTTTTGGTGGAGCAGAGCAGGCCCAACCAAGCCCTAAATATCTCTGTGGCAGTTCGAGTCGCCAAAGTCATACTTGGGTGACTCATGGTGTTCGTTTGGCTGGTTTAGAGACTAAAAAGAAGGTCAAGTGGAATGTTTCAAAGTTTAAGGCTGATGGCGTTGATGGGGGAGCAAAGGTGGAGGATGGTGATGACTCGAACTCAGGAATGGAGGTCGACCATGGGAGGAGAGCAGTTGATTAGATGGAGTTAGTCAATTTTGTGGAATTTCGGATGGGTTTGGTCTGTCGCTAGGACGCGTCTAGGCTTCCCTGTATCCGCCTCCGTTATGGGCTAAATATAAGGAATGTCAGTCGGCCTAGACAAACGGGGCCGGTTTGAGGGAGCGCAAGTCTCGATTTTATGACCGGTCATTAACCGAACGTCTGCTCAAACTTAAAATAAGCATTTGAGAAACCCGGCTATAGATGCAAGTGCGTTTTTGTTGGACATGATGAGATGTGCGGCCACCCTGACCCAGACAACGATGGTGGAGGAAGAAGGCGTTTGCAATGAGACACCTCCAT
This sequence comes from Triticum aestivum, assembly GCF_018294505.1. Classification (NCBI taxonomy): domain Eukaryota; kingdom Viridiplantae; phylum Streptophyta; class Magnoliopsida; order Poales; family Poaceae; genus Triticum; species Triticum aestivum. The sequence goes on from NC_057813.1 coordinate 695,091,268, forward strand.
GGACCACGGCCTATACGTCGTGGCGCACCGAAGCAAATCGGTCGCGTCATCCACGCGGATGAGGATCTCACGAAGCCTGTTGGAGTTGTGAGAGACACACAATGAGGCTGCATTGTGAGGCTCATGTAGCAACCAGATGTCTGTCAAACAGGTAAGGCCATGTTTTGTTTAAAGAAAAAAGGAACGGACCTATTTTGTCTAAAAAGAAGGTACGACCCAGTTAGGCGAAGCACCCATGTGCAAAGTATAAGTGCATTTAGTGCCCCTTAGTGATTTTGGTGTATTGAAGACTTATAGGTTAAGGGAATAATTTGTTTGTGAGTGTACACAGGCTCTATAAGTCAATGAGGAGTTTGATATTTACAGTGAAAGTCGACCCCTAAAAATGAATGTCTTCGGCTGAAGACTTTGGTTCTCCTGAAGACTTTGAAAGTGAAGAAATTGGTGTGACCTTGAAGACTTCGATATTCATACGAGAAATCTGAAGCATGAAGACTTTTGTTTTCGTAATTTCTTTTTCTCCTTGAGTCTGGGAAACACCATACTGTTAAAGGGGGGTCGAGGTAATACTAAGGAAACTAATTTCCAAGTGATGCTCATCTCAAAATCCTACACCTACCCAATCCTTCGAGTGAAGCCATTGGAAATCTCATATCAGTTCAGTCGATTTCTTCAGTGACAGAGACGAAGATCTTCAGGTCTCTGAGGAATTTGTTCTGACTTAGGAGTTAGGAATTCGCCAGTGCGGATTTCCTACACAGTGCGGAACATGATAGCCCTGAGGAATTCGAACCTCAGATATCAGACCGTTGCTGAGCCGCGCGCCAGCTATCACAAAAATATCCTACCACCTAACTGTCATATCAGCCAAGGGCATCTAGGTCTTATCATGTCGGGCTGCTCCCTAGGCTATAAATAGCCGCCCCTACTACCACTAGCTGGTTGGCTGCTCCGAGCGAAACTGACACTTGTCATTTGAGAGCATCCCATCCTCCGAGGACTTTGAGCGAAAATCATCAAGTGAGGAAAAACCCAAATCCCAAACCCAAACACCTACAACCCAAAGTGATTGAGCATCACTGAAGAGATTGTTCCTCTGTGGAACCGACGCTTGTTACCTTTGAGGACTGTGTATCCTCCAGACGGTTAGGCGTCATGGTTTGAGCATCCAAGAGGAATTGTGGCTTGCCGAGTGACCAAGTCTGTGAAGGTTTGGAAGTCACCTGCGAAGACTTACCACTACTGTTGGGCAAGATTTACGTGATCTTAGCTCAAGGAGAATACGGTGAGGACTGTGTGTCCGGGACTGTGTGTCCTCGAGTTTAAATACTCAGCCGCTCCAACCAGACGTACAACTGTCACAACAGTTGGAACTAGTCTACCAAAATTCATTGTATTCACCAAGCCTACTGGCTTTATTTCCTCAACCCTTTCATTTCCTCAGTTATGTGTTGATGTACCTGATCATTACTGTTTGAAGACTTTGACTGAAAACTTTCTCTAAATTCCTCAATCCTAATTCTTCAGTATGTTTGTCTTCATCCTGCTTATCATGTGTTTACGCTTTCTGTACTTTGTGTTTGTCTTTCATTTCATCATGATGACTATGCTGTTGCTCTCCTATGCTTATACCTGAGTACTTATTCCGCTGCAAGTAGTTCTTCACTTAGGAATTTCCTCACCCTGAAATTCCTCAATGAAGAATTCATAAAAATCGCCTATTCACCCCCCTCTAGTCGACGTAACGCACTTTCAACTAGTATTTGAGAAAGGTACCCCCTTGTTCTGTGTGATTTTGGTTTAACCACCTGGAGTTTTAGTTATGTCGACTGCAGGTATGATCAAGGTCTCGGTTGGGTGTCCTACCTTTGATGGGACGGACTACCCCTACTGGAAGAACAAGATGCGTATGCATCTTGAGGCAATTGATAACGATCTTTGGTACGTCATGGAAAATGGTGTCCCTCAGTCACTCCGTCTCTGAATGCTACAGATGTGAAGAGATTCAAGCAACTCGATTCTCAAGCGAAGAATATCATATGTGGCCATCTGAGCAAAGGTCAGTACGGCAGAGTGAGTGCACTAGAAACTGCTAAGCTGATTTGGGACGGGCTGTCCAAGGTCAACAAAGGAGTCTCAACTCAACGTGACTCCCGAGTTGATGTTCTTCGCAATCTCTTCAACCGCTTCAAAAGACTCGACAACAAAAATGTTCAGCAAACTTTCGATCGCCTCACTGACATCTCAAATGAGCTTCAAGCACTTGGTGCCACTGATATCACCGATCATGAGGTGGTGAAGAAATTGCTGAGATCACTTGACACCTCATTTGATACCCTCGCACTAATGATTCAAGAATGAGCTGATTACAAGTCACTTGATCCCGCTGATATCCTTGAGAGGCTAAACACTCATGAGTTCCAGCTTGCTGAGAAGAGAGATCTCTATGGATCGAGCTACGGAAGATCACGTACACTGAAGGCCAAGGCAGTATCTAAGTCCGAAGCTGAGAATTCTGGTAGCAGTCTTGGTGATCCTGAAGAATTGAGCCAGGAGCTAGCAATGCTCCTGAGAAAATTCCAGATATTCTCTCGCCACGGTCGTTTTGGAAAGTCTTCACGAAATGATGATTCCTCATCCCGTGACTACAAGAAGATAACTTGCCACAAATGCAAGAAACCTGGTTACTACATGTCTGATTGTCCTCTTTGGGAAAAGGAATCAAAGAAGAAGAAGTACAAAGATGATGATTCTGATGATTCAAAGAAGAAGAAGAAATCTTCAAAGTCTTCATCATCAAAATCATCATCATCAAAATCCTCAAAATCTTCATATCACAAGAAGAGCAGTTCCAAGAAGGTCCGGGCATTCATTGGCACGAAAATGGACTCTGATGCGGAATCTGAGGATAATGTGGAAGAGGAGGAATCTAAGGAATCTGACTCTGGTGTGGCTAGCCAAGCCCTCGCTACTGTTATTGATGTCTACTACACAACCTTCTTCTTGTAGACGTTGTTGGGCCTGCAAGTGCACAGGTTTGTAGGACAGTAGCAAATTTCCCTCAAGTGGATGACCTAAGGTTTATCAATCCGTAGGAGGCGTAGGATGAAGATGGTCTCTCTCAAACAACCCTGCAACCAAATAACAAAGAGTCTCTTGTGTCCCCAACACACCCAATACAATGGTAAATTGTATAGGTGCACTAGTTTGGCGAAGAGATGAAGATACAAGTGCAAAATAGATAGTAGATATAGGTATTTGTAATCTGAAATAATAAAAACAGCAAGGTAACAAGCGATAAAAGTGAGCGTAAACGGTATTGCAATGATAGGAAACAAGGCCTAGGGTTCATACTTTCGCTAGTGCAAGTTCTCTCAACAATAATAACATAGATAGATCATATAACAAACCCTCAACTTGCAACAAAGAGTCACTCCAAAGCCACTAATAGCGGAGAACAAACGTAGAGGTTATGGTAGGGTACGAAACCACCTCAAAGTTATCCTTTTTGTTCTATCTATTCAAGAGTTCGTAGTAAAATAACATAAAGCTATTCTTTCCGCTCAATCCATCATAGAGTTCATACTAGAATAACACCTTAAGACACAAATCAACCAGAACCCTAATGTCACCTAGATACTCCATTGTCACCTCAAGTATCCGTGCGCATGATTATACGATATGCGTCACACAATCTCAGATTCATCCAACCAACATAAAAGTACTTCAAAGAGTGCCCCAAAGCTACTACCGGAGAGTCAAGAACGTGTGCCAACCCCTATGCATAGGTTCCCAATGTCACGAAACCCGCAAGTTGATCACCAAAACATACATCAAGTGGCACATGATATCCCATTGTCACCACAGATAATCACGGCAAGACATACATCAAGTGTTCTCATAAAAGACTCAATACGATAAGATAACTTCAAAGGGAAAACTCAATTCATCACAAGAGAGTAGAGGGGGAGAAACATCATTAGATCCAACTACAATAGCAAGGCTCGGGATACATCAAGATCGTGCCATAGAGGAACACGAGAGAGAACACAAGAGAGAGAGATCAAACACATAGCTACTGGTACATACCCTCAGCCCCGAGGGTGAACTACTCCCTCCTCGTCATGGATAGCGCCGGGATGATGAAGATGGCCTCCGGTGATGGGATCCCCCTCCAGCAGGGTGCCGGAACAGGGTCCTGATTGGTTTTTGGTGGCTACAGAGGCTTGCGGCAGCGGAATTCCTGATCTATCTTCTTTTCTGGAAGTTTTAGGGTACATAGGTATATATGGGTGCAAGGGGTACGTCGGAGGAGCTACGGGGGCCCCATGAGGCAGGGGGCGCGCCCAGGAGGGAGGGCGCGCCCCCCACCCTCGTGAGCACCTCCCGTATCTCCTGACGTGCACTCCAAGTCCATCGGGTGGCTTTCCTTCCAAAAATAACTTCTCTAGTTGATTTCGTTCCGTTTTGACTCCGTCTGATGTTCCTTTTCCTCGTAACACTGAAATAGGCATAAAACAACAAATCTGGGCTGGGCCTACGGTTAATAGGTTAGTCCCAAAAATAATATAAAAGTGGATAATAAAGCCCAATATTGCCTAAAACAGTAGATAAAGTAGCATGGAGCAATCAAAAATTATAGATACGTTGGAGACGTATCACTTATGTCAGCAAGTCCATCTTCAACACTGAAGAAAATGACTTCCCCGACTCTGCTGACAAGGGAAACGATGACTATGCTCCCACCTATTGCTTCATGGCAAAAGGTGCCAAGGTACTCAAACATTCCCCCTCTGACTCTAGTGAGGATGAATCTGATGATAATCTTAAGCCTAGCTATTCAAAACTTGCTAAAATTGCTGTTAAACAACAGAAGGCTTTAGAAAAGATTCAAAATCAACTAGACAGAAGCGATGACCTGTTGGGTGAGGAATTTAATCGAACTAAGACTCTGACAGATTAATCTTTAGAGACTTCAAACTCGGTTTGACAACCTTCAAAATCATCATAACACTCTCTTAACTGATCACGAGAAGCTTTCTTATGAATTTCTTCAGAAAAAGAAAGATCTTGAGAAGTTAAAAGTGAGTTATGAAGATCTTCAGAAGGAAAACGATTCATTGCTTGCTCAATAGATCAGTTCTGCTCAGTAAGAATTTATTCCACCATGTCTGAAATGCATTAAGCGTGAATTTGCTAATTCATCACCTGAATGTTCAAATGGTTCTATTGCTGCAAATTCTTCAACTATCTTTGTGGTTACAAATTCCTCATCTGAGGATACCACATGTATCACTGACAATAATGCAGCGCTGAAGGAATTGTATGTGACGGGCATTTACAAAAGCCTCAAAGGGCATCAGACTCTTTGTGATGTGCTTAAAAAGCAGATCTTGAACAGGAACCCTAGGAAAGAGGGTATTGCATTTGAGAGAAAACTCAATGCTGATGGGACCTACTGGAAACCTGAGCAGTATCCCAAAACTTCATGGGTTGCTGCGAAAGGACCTCCTGTAGATCCATGCACTTTATCTGGCTTTACATCTTATTCTTCATATTCCTCTGATGAGTCATTTGACTCCAACTATAAACTGTTTAATAATCAGAACAGTGAAGTATTTGCTCGATATGTTGGAACTAATTGCAGGAACGGTCCCCCTATGAAGAAAATCTGGGTTCCTAAAAGGTGCCTTGAAAATCTTCAAGTGAATGTCATCATGACACCACCCATGAAGAAAAGGAACCCCAGATCAAATTCTTCATACGGACCAAATTCTTCTTATGGATCCAAGTCCTCATATGGATCAAATTCCTCACACAGATCAAAATCCTCATATGAACATCATCGTGCTAACACTTCTGTTTCGCAGGGAAAGTCTAAGGGCCATGAATATGTGCATCATTCTTCAAACCATCATGTTCATAAGTCCTCGAAGAATTTCTCTGCTTATTCATATGCTTATCCTAACCACTCTTCTATGAAACGAAGTGCACTGGCTTCTATGCCATCATTTTCTTATGGAGCTCGCAGAATGATGAACGCTTTGCCACCCCTCCAGATGTGGGTGTGAAGAAAAAGAACTAATCTCTTATGCAGGGTCAGGTCTTCAGACGAACTCACTCGTCTGAAGAATTTGCTGGAGACCTGAATATGCTTGAAAGGACGCAAGCTAATCATGAAGAAATGAGTCATTCATTTCTCACGTCCTCATATTGCTATATCTGTTACTGTTGATGAAATTGATATCATATTCTTCACTGATGAAGCATATGCGTTTGTAAGTTGCACTAATTCATCTGCAGGATGAACAACCCAAAGCTACTGAGTGGGTCCTCGACCGTGGATGTACAAATCACATGACTGGTGACAGGAGCTTGTTGATGGACACTGATTTGTCACCATCTCATCTGAAGCATATCACCTACGCTGACAAAGGCAAAAGCAAGGTATTGGGTCTAGATAAGGTTGCAATCTCAAAGGATAAACACATGGACAAAGTCATGCTTGTTGAGTCCTTAGGGTTCAGTCTTATGTCTGTCTCAACGCTTTGTGATCTTGATATGGTTGTTGTCTTTGGAAAATATCGTTGCATTGTGCTAATGGAATCTGACAACTCCAAAGTCTTCGAAGGCTTTAGGAAAGGAGACTTGTATATTGTTGATTTCTCTGCAGGACCACAGCCTGCCACATGTCTACTTGCAAAAGCTTCAGAATGCTGGTTATGGCATCGACGACTTGCTCATGCTGGGATGAGGAACTTGCATACACTTGCGAAGAAGAAGCACGTCATTGGCATCGGGGGTGTCAAATTCCTCAAAGATCATGTTTGTGGGGCTTGTGAGGCTGGAAAGATCACCAGATCCAAGCATCCCTCGAAGACTATCATGACCACTTCTCGTCCCTTTGAATTACTTCATATGGATCTATTTGGCCCTACTCATTATGCCACGTTCACTAGTTCCGCATCATTATATGGCTTTGTCATAGTTGATGACTATTCTCGTTACACATGGGTGCATATCATCACTTACAAAAATGAAGTGCAGGAAGTCTTCAGACGATTTTCCTCAAGGGCTTCCACTAACTTCGGTGTGAAGATCAAGCATATCAGGAGTGATAATGGAACCGAGTTCAAGAACACTGGCCTCGATGAATATCTCGATATGCTTGGTATTACTCATGAATTGTCTGCTCCTTATACTCCTCAGCAGAATGGCGTCGTGGAGCGCAAGAACGGGACTCTTGTTGAGATGGCCCGCACTATGCTTGATGAATACAAGACACCTAAGCGCTTCTGGCCTGAAGCTATTGATACTGCATGCCACATCATCAATAGGGTATATCTTCAAAAATTCTTCAAAAAGACCTCATATGAACTCCTCACTGACAAGAAACCCAATGTAAGTTATTTCAAAGTCTTCGGTGCTAAATGCTGGATTAGAGATTCTCACCATCACTCTAAATTTGCACCGAAAGCACATGAGGGTTTTATGCTTGGTTACGGAAATGACTCGCACACCTACAGAGTCTTCAACATCAATCATCACAAGGTTGTTGAAACTGTAGATGTGCGGTTCGATGAAACTAATGGCTCGCAAAGAGAGCACCTACCTCCTGTGCTAGATGAAATGTCACCTGAGGAATCCATCAACTTCAAAGCTACTGAGGATGTCATCCCTACCGAAGAACCTACTGAAGAAGTCATTCCTGATCGTGAAGAAAATCATGCTGGTGCTACTGAAGAAACTGGCCCTGAAGAAACTGCTGGGGCTAAGCAAAGTCGTCAACCCGCACATCCTCGCATTGCAAACGAAGTGCAAGTTGAGAATATCATCGATGACATTCGTGCACCATGTCCGCTCACTCGCTCAAAAGCTTCACATTTATCTAACTTTTGTGGGCATTTTGCATTTGTCTCTATCACAGAGCCCACTAAAGTAGATGAAGCATTCATGGAATCTAAGTGGATTCAAGCCACGCAAGATGAATTGCATCAATTCGAGCTCAAAAATGTGTGGGAGCTAGTCAAGCAACCAGACCCACGCAAGCACAACATCATCGGTACCAAATGGATCTACCGAAACAAACAAGACGAAAATGGCCTCGTGGTGAGGAATAAGGCTCGTCTTGTAGCTCAAGGCTACACACAGGTTGAAGGAATTGATTTTGCTGAAACTTTTTCACCTGTTGCTAGACTTGAGGCTATTCGCATATTGCTTGCTTACGCTAACCATCATAATATCATCTTACATCAAATGGATGTGAAAAGTGCATTCCTCAATGGTAAGCTTGAGGAAGAAGTATATGTTGCTCAACCACCAGGTTTTGAGGATCCAAAATTTCCAGATCACGTCTACATACTCAACAAGGCCCTCTATGGCCTCAAGCAAGCACCTCGGGCGTGGTATGACACACTGAAGGAATTCCTCATGAAGAAAGGCTTCAAACCCGGTTCACTTGATCCAACTCTTTTCACCAAAACATATGATGATGAATTATTCGTGTGCCAAATATATGTTGATGATATTATCTTTGGTTGTACTAACCAACATTACAGTGATGAATTTGCCTATATGATGAGTGAAGAATATCAAATGTCTATGATGGGAGAATTGAAATTCTTCTTAGGTCTTCAGATTCGTCAACAATACAATGGCATATTCATATCTCAGGAGAAATACCTCAAGGATGTATTGAGGAAGTTCGGCATGCAAGATTGCAAAGGCGTCAAAATCCCTATGCCCACAAATGGCCATCTATGCACTGATGAAAATGGTAAAGACTTCGATCAAAAGGTATACCGCTCCATGATTGGCTCTTTATTGTACCTATGTGCATCTAGGCTGGATATTATGCTTAGTGTTTGCATGTGTGCCCGATTTCAAGCTACACCGAAGGAATCACACCATAAGGCTGTGAAGCATATTCTTCGATATCTAGCTCACGCACCAACACTTAGATTATGGTATCCCAAGGTGTTGGGGATATAACTATTTGTGTAAGCCGCCCAAGAGGGGCCGGGTTATGCAAAGAGGACTCACCAGAGAGAAGCCCAAGACAAAGTATGAAGATGGCGGTTCATAGAGAGCTTAAGGCCCGTAGGTGACTTAAGGCCTGTTGTAGTAACCCGTTGTAATAATATTACTTGTATCATAAGGTAGACTAACTAGTCACCGAGCCGGACATTGTTTATGAGCCGGCCGGGACTCTGTAAGCCGCAGGGTGTCGACCCGTGTATATAAGGGGACGACCCACTGGCGGCTTAGGGCAAGAAACAACTCATCGAGAGCCAGGCATAACATATCTCACTCCCTGGTCATCGAAACATCAATACCAACCCAACTAGACGTAGGCCTTACCTTCACCGTAAGGGGCCGAACTAGTATAAATCCTCTCGTGTCCTTTGTCCCGATTAACCCCTTCAAGCTTCCTAGTTGCGATGGCTCCACAACTAAGTCCTTTCACGAGGACATCTGACGTGACAATTCCATGACAGTTGGCGCCCACCGTGGGGCCAGCGCACGATGGATTTGAGTTCTTGAAGGGCAACTTCGAAGGGCTCAAGGGATACGTAGTGGGCCGGATGACCAAGAGTCGTCGCGGCAAGATCTACATCGACGACGAAGGCTGGGGCCCCGACGCCGGCTCAATTGAGTACGGGTACCGGGTCCCCTTCGGAGGGATCCACGTCTTCATCGGCCGGATCGGTGAGCCGGGGCCTGAGCCGGACAACTGCACCAACCTCGTCGAGACGACTCAGCGTGCGAAACCCGCCCGAGTTCAACCCGGCATGAAGCGTGTCTTTGTGGGCTGCGTCCACGGAGAAGAGCTTTCTGAAGGCCCTGAAGATGGTGGTGAGACGGCCGTCCCCTCTGACGGTGATTCGTCCACCGGTTCAACAGATTCTTTGTATCAAGTTCAAGATGGTGCGCTCGGGGGCTGTTCCGATGGCCTTAGTATTCCGGACCTCTGTGAGCCGCCAAATTGGGCAGGAGTCTTTATGGCTGGGACTCAACCCGGACAAAACTCTATAGCCGCGGCCGCAATTACTTCCGGGTTAGGATCAGCCGGGGCAGGAGGCCCTGTGCGTCCGCCGGCTCAAGTGCTAATAGACCTCATGGACAAGCTTACGACCTTGTTAACCGCCACGGTTATTCCTGCAAACAAAGATGAGCATGACGCGGAGGTAGCACAGGTACGTGAGGAGATAGCTCAATCCAAGGAGGCCTTAGCAGCTGAGGTTACTAGGCTAGCTACGGAGCGGGCGGCTCTCGACGCCCGGGCACAGCGGTTGCAGTCAGAGGCTTATCAGCTCACAATGAGTTTAAACGCGTCCAATGAAGTAATGAGGAGGAGACACCAGAAGGCCCAATCCCGGTTGCCTCCGAATTACGATCCTAGGGTTCTTTTTGCCACACCAGGGGCCGGCCCAAGTAACCCGCCCAATGCCAATCAGTTTATGACACCCGGTGCGGGAGGACCGGCTCAGCGTCAGGAGATGCCACCTCCTCATATGAGCACGGCACCACCGCGTTATGTACCAATACCGGAGGGTCACTTTTCCAACCCCATGGAGAATTTAATCGCAGCATCAGCGCGTTTAGCAGCTCTTCCGGTGGACGGTGATGATCCAACAGCAGTGGAGACCCGGAGGATCAGGGAACTTGTCCAGACGGCCCTGGCTCAGCAGGAGACCTATTCTTACAGCCGGGATAGGATTCATTCAACCCCTCCGCCTTGGTTAGCGCCGCCTCGTCAGAACCGGAGCCCGAGTTACAGCAGGCACATGGAGTCCGAAGCTTTATCAAGCAACGCCCAACGCCGTAACCAACATGGGGGCTATAACCCGGTGCAAGACCGAATACGTCAGGAGAACGAGCGGGCGGCTCAGCTGAAGGCTCATCAGGACATCCCGGAGTACCCAACGACTTCTATTGAGTTGGGAGTAGCCACCAGAACCGGTGGAGTTCCTTGTTTGATACCGGCTTTATGCAACGTGCGCCTGCCTAAGGACTTTAAGGGACCTCGGAAGGTGCCGAATTACACGGCTGACTTACAACCCGGAGCATGGATTGAGAGCTATGAGATGGCCATGGAGCTGTTGGAGGTTAGCGACGCGGCAATGGCTAAATACTTCACCATGATGTTAGATGGAACGGCCCGGTCCTGGCTAAAAGGTTTACCACCCAATTCCATTGGTTCATGGGAGGAGTTAAAGGCCCGGTTCATCCAGAACTTTAAAGATACATGTAAGCAGTCCATGTCAATCGTGGACCTGACAAGTTGTAAGCAGGGGGAGGGTGATTCCACCACCCATTGGGTACGCCGGGTCAAGGAGATAATTCATTCATCTGATAAGATGGATGCCGGCTCTGCAGTCCTCATGTTGGAGAAAAATTGCAACTTTGAGCCGCTGAGGCAGAAATTGGGACGCCTAAAGCGTGACTGCACCGATATGGGAACGCTGATGGCGGCTTTAGTCAAATACGCCGATTCTGATAATACCAAGGACCCTGCGTCTGACGATGACAAAACAGGGAAGGGTAAAAGGAACGGTAATGGAAAAGGTCAACAGCATAACCCGGGGAATCAAGGCGGCAATAAGCGTAAGGCGGACGGTAGTCCGGAGCTTGTGGCTAACGCTAGTACACAGGGTAACAATCAGAGACGCAAGGGTAAGTGGCCTCGAACCGGCGGGTCAGGTCCATCTCTTGAGCAGCTACTCAACGAGCCCTGTCCGAAACACGGCACCCGGGAGCACCCCGCTACTCACCTGTGGAAAGATTGTGCGATCATGAAGGCGTTTAAAAATTCCAATATCTTCGATGGTGGTCATGGACCTGGTGGCGGTTCAGGGGCCGGCGGCTTTCATGGCCCGGGTGGCGGTTCAAATTCCGGTTTTCAGGGACAACCGGGTGGAAATAATCAACAGCAAGCTGGTCAGGGAGGACAACCGCAGCAGCAGTCGGGTTACCAGAGCCAACCGAAACAGTTGAGCGGTGGGCAATACCATGTGTTCACCACTAGCTTATGCAAACGTGACCAGAAGGTTCATAAAAGGGCTGTAAATTCGGTTGAGCCGGCGGTCCCTCGTTATTTGAGATGGTCAGAGCAACCTATCATTTGGAGCAGGGAGGATCACCCGCTACGAGTTGATAATCCGGGTCAGTTAGCCTTGGTTGTAGCACCCCAGGTTGGTGGATATAAATTCACTAAAGTACTCATGGACGGAGGTAGCAGCATCAATATCCTCTATTATGAGACCTTCCAGCGTATGGGGTTAACTGAGAAGAATCTGAGGACGTCCAACACTGTTTTTCACGGGGTGGTCCCAGGTAAGTCAGCTTACCCAGTTGGTAAGATTGAATTAGAGGTGGCTTTTGGAGATGAGTATGATTCCAGGGCTGAGAAGTTGACGTTTGAGGTGGTCAAGATCAAGAGCCCGTATCACGCTCTATTTGGGCGACCGGCTTATGCTAAGTTCATGGCCCGGCCGTGTTATGTTTACTTACAGCTCAAGATGCCGGGTTACAAGGGCACCATCACCGTGCATGGGAGTCGAAAGGTGGCCTTGGAATGCGAAGAAGGCGACGCGGCTTACGCTGAGACGGCCTGTGCCGCGGAGGAGCTCAAATTTTATCAAGACAATGTTGACCCGACGGATATGACCTCCCTCAAGAAACCAACTACAGAGCACGACCCGGCGTTGAAGTTTAAATCGGCCGCTGATACAAAGCTTGTTGACTTCACCCCGGGGGACACCTCTAAGCAGTTCAGTATCAGTGCCAATTTGGATCCTAAATAGGAAAGCGCGCTCATCGAGTTCATCCGTGAGAACCGGGACATCTTTGCATGGAAACCTTCTGACATGCCGGGTGTACCGAGGGAACTCGCTGAGCACACTCTCAATATTGATCCAAAGTATAAGCCGGTCAGGCAGTTTCTCCGACGATTCAACGAAGAGAGACGAGCAGCCATTGGAGAAGAGGTGGCCCGGCTCTTAGCGGCCGGGTTTATTGTCGAGTCTTTCATCCAGAGTGGTTGGCTAACCCGGTGCTGGTACTCAAGAAGAACGGCACTTGGCGGATGTGTGTGGATTACACGGACTTAAACAAGGCTTGCCCGGCTGATCCCTTTGCACTCCCCCGTATTGATCAAATCATTGATGCTACGGCAGGTTGTGAACGTTTGAGCTTTTTGGATGCTTACTCTGGCTATCATCAGATCAAGATGGCAGTTAAGGACCAGGAGAAGACAGCTTTCATCACTCCGTTTGGGGCCTTCTGTTATGTATCTATGCCGTTTGGGCTCAAGAGTGCCCAGGCAACTTATCAGCGATGTGTGCAGAACTGTTTGCACGATCAGATTGGGCGCAATGTTCATGCTTATGTGGACGACATCGTGGTGAAATCCAGAGAAAAGGAAACTTTAATATCCGATTTGAGAGAAACCTTTGACAATCTCCGGGTTTACAAGATGATGCTTAACCCGGCCAAGTGTGTATTTGGTGTACCTGCAGGCAAGCTCTTGGGTTTTCTGGTGTCAAATAGAGGCATTGAAGCTAATCCGGAGAAGATCACGGCGATCACCTCTCTGGCTAAGCCGGCGTGTATCAATGATGTTCAACGCCTGGCAGGACGTGTTGCTGCTTTAAGCCGGTTCATAAGCCGGTTAGGGGAGAAGGCCTTGCCGCTATACCAGATGATGAAGAAGACGGACACTTTTGTCTGGAGTGATGCTGCTAACACTGCCTTTGAGGATTTAAAGAGACAGTTGTCTGAGCCACCGGTTCTTGCAGCTCCCATTGATAAAGAGCCGCTATTGTTATATGTGGCTGCTAACTCACGGGCTGTCAGTGTTGCCATCGTGGTGGAACGAAAGGAGGCAGGCAAGGAGCATCCGGTTCAACGGCCGGTTTACTACATCAGCGAGGTGCTCATTGAGTCTAAACAAAGGTATCCACATTGGCAGAAGCTTGTTTATGGTGTGTTCATGGCAAATCGGAAACTGAAGCAGTACTTCCAAGGTCACCCTATAACGATGGTGAGCTCAGCTCCTTTGGGAGATATCATTCAGAATAGAGAAGCTACAGGGCGAATCGCCAAGTGGGCCATTGAGCTTGGGCCTTATGGTTTGAAGTATATGCCCCGTACTGCCATCAAATCTCAGGCGTTGGTGGATTTTATCAATGATTGGACAGAGTTGCAGGCACCTGAGGAGAAGCCGGACAATACATATTGGACTATTCATTTTGATGGGTCCAGGCAGTTAGAAGGATCAGGGGCTGGGGTTGTTTTAACTTCCCTTCGAGGTGACAAATTTCGTTATGTGCTCCGGCTCATGTTTCCTTGCACTAACAATGCAGCTGAATACGAGGCCTTGCTCCATGGTCTCCGGATGGCTAAGGAGATGAATTTAAGCCGGGTAAGGTGCTTGGGCGACTCAGATCTTGTGGCTCAGCAGGTCTCAGGCACATGGGATTCTAAGGCCCCCCTTATGGCGGCTTATCATCGTGAAGTTGATGCTGTAGCTGGGTACTTCAAAGGGTATCAGGTGGAGCACATTGACAGAAGGAAGAATGAGGCGGCGGATGCTTTAAGCCGGTTGGGCTCTCAGCGTAAGCCGGTGCCGCCTAACACCTTTCTGGACGTCTTACATAATCCTTCTGTCAAGGTACCTACAGAGGAAGAGCTTGCAGTGCCAGACCCGGAGGCACAGTTGGTGGCTGCACTTCACATCATCCCGGATTGGACATTGCCATATCTGGCTTATATGACCCGGGGAGAGCTGCCTGAGGATGAGACCTTGGCGAGACAAATTGTCAGACGATCCAAATCCATGACAATTGTTAATGGCGAGTTACATCATCTCAGTGTCACAGGTGCGTTCCAGCGTTGTGTGTCGCCTGCAGAGGGTCAAGAGATACTTCGAGAGATCCATGAAGGGGATTGTGGCCATCATGCCGGCTCAAAATCTCTGGTGGCCAAGGCTTTCCGTCATGGTTTTTATTGGCTGACGGCTCATGCTGATGCAGAAGATCTTGTTAGCAAATGTGACGGGTGTCAAAAGTTCTCAAGACGAGCTCATGTGCCGGCTCAGGAGTTGAGGATGATTCCAATTACTTGGCCGTTCGCAGTCTGGGGGCTTGACATGGTGGGACCTTTCAAAAGGTCTAAGGATAAAAAACGCACCTCCTGGTGGCAGTGGATAAATTTACAAAGTGGATTGAGGCAGAGCCGGTCAGTCAGTGTGATGCGGCCACAGCGGTGCAGTTCATCAAAAAGGTGATCTTTCGTTTTGGTTTTCCACATAGCATCATAACTGATAATGGCACTAATCTCTCCAAGGGTGCCATGGAAGAATTCTTTCAACGGGAACATATCCGGCTTGACATTTCGGCTGTTGCTCATCCTCAGTCCAATGGTCAAGCAGAGCGAGCTAATCAGGAGATTTAAAGGGGTATCAAACCACGACTCTTGGTCCCCTTACAGCGGACTCCGGGTTGCTGGGTGGAAGAGTTGCCCTCTATGCTGTGGAGCATCAACACCACGCCTAACAGATCAACGGGTTACACGCCTTTCTTCATGGTTTATGGAGCAGAGACAGTTCTGCCAAGTGATATCCGGCATGATTCACCCCGTGTGGCAGCTTACGTTGAGGCTGATAATGAGAAGGCTCGACAGGAGGCTCTTGACTTGTTGGATGAGGAGCGAGACTTGGCAATAGCCCGCTCGGCGATTTACCAGCAAGACCTTCGTCGTTATCACAGCCGCCGGGTCAGAAGCAGAACATTTTAGGAAGGCGATTTAGTGCTCCGGCTCATCCAGGATCAGACCGATATGCACAAGCTATCCCCTCCTTGGGAAGGACCCTTTGTGGTCAGCAAGAATCTGCACAACGGGTCATATTACCTCATCGATATTCAAGAGCACAAGGACTCAGGTAAATCGGAGGAGGAGACCCGCCGGCCGTGGAATATAGCCCATCTTCAGCCTTATTATACTTAAGCCACCGGCTCTTTAGATGTATATATTTTTGACAATGTACATATTATATAAAGTAATAAAGCAGGACCTCTGTCCTTTTCTCACCCTCAAAAAAGTGTATATGTCCTTTTTGCCAGGTGGTGGAAACAACCAATAGGGACCGGATCAAATCTGAATCCGGTTTTACCTTTGGTCCGGCTTATGATCATATCTGAATCTAGCCATGGTCATTTGGGGGCTTCCTGTTCAAACATAGGTCGTATCCGAACCAAAGAGAACATAGCTGTCGATACCCACTTGATCGGCATACTTGCCAAGCCTACTTGGGGGCTTCCTGATCATATTTGAATCACAGCTTAACCCCTTTAGGTCTGACGTGGATCGTATACGAATCAACGTCATTAAACAAATCCTATGGTCACTTGGGGGCTTCCTGTTCAAACATAGGTCGTATTCGAACCAAAGAGAACATAGCTGTCGATACCCACTTGATTGGCATCGCCACGCCACTGGGGGCTATATGATCGTATCCGAATCTTAGCTTAACCCCTTTGGAACGGTTTACTGATCGTATCCGAATCAGAGCCTGTAAAAGTATTTTGATTATTCTGATACCTTGTGGAAAGCATTTTAAGGTGTTTTTTGTCTTGCCGGTTTAATATTCGTCACCCCAGGTTATTAAGTACCGGGTGAACATTATATGAGCCGGGAAGATCATTCAAGGATTGCAGAATAAGGCAAGCAAAATTTAACACGCCAAGGAAGTAAAAGCCAGAAATATACAGCCATGGCGGCTTACGAAAAGCGTTAAGTGATAAAGCATGCACGAAGGCATGATGAGCATTAAGAAGTTATTTCTACCCTATTACATGACTCCCCGAGTCTGAATAGGTGAAGCATTGTATTTTGGCCAAACACCTGGTGATTCACTCCTTCGGCGGGCTTGAAGGCTCCGGGTTACCCTTCTCCGCTTCTCCGTCGGCTGTTGTTTCCTGGAAAGTTGATGAAGCCCAATCAATGCCGCTCAAAGCTTCAAATTCAGCTTCATCATCTATTAAACCGGCCGGGTCCACTTCAGGGGCAAAAGTATGCTTACGAATTGGAGGGATCAGGCTGATTTGATCATATGGAGCGTTTGGGATTTTCCGGTTGTTACTGTCATAAGCCGACGCATACTTGCTGAGGTCAGTATCGTTTCCAATAAGGGTGGCCACCGGACGTATGGCTTTAACACAGGCGTGGAAGTCATGATCATCAAAGGCATTGCCGTCTTCCTTTAGACTCGGATATCCAAGAGCAAGGTCTGCCGGGTCTAGTTCTGGGAGCCATGCTTTTGCCCGGCTCAATGCAGCTACGGCCCCGGCTCTTGAAGATGAACGCCTTAAGTCTTGGATCCGTTGAGGTATAAAGGCAAGGCTCTTCAAAACATCTTGCAAATGGCGGGGGTGTGGAGTTGATAAAGCTACAACGGCCAGGGCACGTTGTGTCCCGGAGTATAGCTGTTCCACTAACGTGTAAACTGCTTTAAGCTTGATCAGCGTGTTCTGCTTCAGATTGACACTCCTGGAGCCTGTATGTGCACAAGCATAACGGTAAGCCGGAAGTAATTATTACAATAGTCATTGTACGGTTGCCATGTTAAAACTATGTCACAATAACTTACCAAAGATGGCTGAGACCATTTGGGATATTTGCTGTTTTAAGTTTGACAGCTCGGTTGTTGCTTCTGCAAGAGATGCTTCGGCTGTTTCGGCCCAAGTCACCAGGGAAGCCTTTTCATCAGCCCAAATTTTCCTTTCCGACTCAAAATTCTTCTTTAGTTTCTCATTTTCAGAGACACTAAATTCAAATTTGGAGTTAGCTTTTTGCGTCTCAAGCTCTTGAGTTTCCAGACGACTCTTCAGGGCAGCGAGCTCTGATTCAAATTGACTTATGGCAGCCTGCATTGACACCGGGTTATGGTAAGGATTCTAGTAAGGTAAACATTCAAGTCCCAAGCACTTTACAAGTAAAGATACTTGGCACTTGGGGGCTAATGTATGCTGAAAGAAATTTTAACTTTATCCTGCCGGGTCAAACATATTAAGTCTCAAGCACCTTACAAGTAAGGATACTTGACACTTGGGGACTAATGTGTATTGCAAATTTAAAGACCTTATGTTATACCGGGTTAAATAAATTCTTTTTAAGCCGGATCAGTTAACAAGTAAAAGCAGATTTCTAAGTCTACAGCGTATTTGTTCATAAGCAGTAGACTTGGGGGCTGGTAAAGTATAAGTTTATACCTCAGATTTATGCTGTATTTGTTTCACCATGTCAATTTCCAGGTCACGGCTATTATGCACTTGATTCAGATAGCCTGAGACTATATCACCAATGCTTAGGTGAGTATAATCCGCAATGTCCTGCTTGGCTTTTCGGCGTTGGGCAAACTCTTCCTTGGCAGTACATTTGGCAAGGACTGTAGGCCGCCCTGGTTCAACAAATTGGGACTTCACAATCTCAACTTCCGGGTCATTTCTCTTCACCGGGCTAGGAGTCTCCGGGTCACTTGTGTGGAGAATGTCTTCGGTAGGTGGATCAGAGGTTGGCACTGGAATATCAGAAGCCGGGTCAGGCGGCGGCTGATGGGTAGCGTTGTCTGGAGCAGACGCATTAATCACCGGTTCAGCCACGACCGGTTCTTCGGACGGCTTATTCTTCTTTGCCCGCTTGCTGGGCTTCACTTGCATACTGTTAACAAAAGCAGAAGGATGAATACGCAAGCACGGGTAAGGTAAAAGTGCATAAGTTTACATTACCCGGGAGCAGTTTTGAAAGTCGGCATATTTGACTGCATGGATTCACCAGAAGAAGGAGAGGTATCCTGATAATTGGAGTCAGATGAATTGAGAGGTTGACGAATTAAGCCTGCTAAAGGTAAGACAGAGCGTAAATCGGAGATAACCTCAGTCCGACGTTTCCTGGTTACATCAGGTAAGCCGGAGGAGAGTTCTGCATCCTTGTTGTTCCGGGTCTGCCTCCGGTTCTCAAGCTGTTGTTGCTTCAAAATAAATTGAGGATCTTGATAAGCAAGTGCATGTGAAAATCTTACTTTCCGGGTCACCCTTCGGATCTTTCGCCTTGGCAAAGGCTCTGAGTCGGAGGAGATTATAGTTACCTCTTCATTAGCTGCTCGACTGTTCCCCGTATCCTCCTGAAAGGATAAAATGTCAGACAGGTGATAACAAGGGACTTAAGAAAATTTAAAGATTACCTCTTCCTCATCCGAAGAGCTATCCTCCAATCTGAGTAAGTCGGAGGCACTGGGTTTCTTTTCTTCGAGGTTCCAACCTTGGCGGCTTTCCTTTCAGCTTTCTTGGTCGTTCTGGCTTGTTTGGCAGCTTCATGGTCATATTTGGCTTTCCAAAAGTCATCATCAGCCTGTGGAAAAAGTAAAAAAAATCATGAGTATCAAGAAAGGTATCATATATCCATAAACATTTGTTATGATTGATAACTTACCGCAGGGGCCAGGTTATTCTTGCAAAATGGAAGTAAACCGAAGGCGTTGTTCGTCACAGTGCCCTCCTTCAGCAGTGACTGGGTTGTAGCATCCACCACGTCATCGGGTAAGTCGTCAGGGCTATGGCGTTGCGGATCAGTCTTTTCTCCAGTATAAGTACACATTAAGCCGGGACGGCGGCTTAATGGAAGTATTCGCCAAGCAACCTAGACTCGGCCCAGATCGGTGCCGTTTAACCCATTTCCCAAGAGATCTTTAATCTTCCTGATGCTAGGATTGAGAGGCACGCGTTCAAGTGTTGTCAGCTTGTCGGGTAACTGATGGTTAGATTCAAGGCGCAGGGCACGAAAGCCGGGCAGAGGCTTTTCATCAGCCGGAGAAGTGTCCTGACAGTAGAACCACGTCTGGTTCCAAGATTTGGGGTGACTCGGCAGCTCAGCATATGGGAAAAGACAGTCTCTCCGTCGCTGGATTGATATACCGCCAAGTTCAAGGCTGGGCCCGTTGGCACGTTCATTTTGCCGGTTCATATAAAAAAGTTCCCTGAACAAAAGCAGGCTTGGCTCCTCCCCTAGGTACACCTCGCAGAAGACTTGAAAATTGCAAATATTTGACACGGAATTGGGTACGATGTCTTGAGGTCTAAGGTCAAAGAAATTTAAAACCTCTCTGATGAATTTTGAGCTGGGAGGAGCAAATCCATGGCTCATATGATCTGTAAAAATGATTACTTCCCCTGCTTTGGGGTGAGGCTTTTCTTCAGACGGGTCAGGGGCACGGTACGATATGACGTCCTTTTTTGGCAGATGCCCAGACTTTACAAATTCAGCTAGTTTGCTATTGGTCACTGTGGATGGAACCCAATTGCAAGTTACACGGGCCTTGGTAGCCTTAGGAGCCATCACAGCAATTGGCCTATGGAAAACAAGAAGATCCGGTTCAATTTTAACCCGGGAGGAAAATCTTGATTAAAAGTGGCGGCTTAATGAGGGGCCTAATGATATAAGGATGACTGTGCAACAATATTTAAGCCGCTACAAGTATCAAGTGCAATTCAAAAAAATTCCGGGTCATGAAGAGCAGTCAAGGTTCTGTATCATTTATTTAAGCCGGATACCTCGATAGTTGTATTTCAGGACATTTACCAGAGGAGGTTTTCCGGGTGATGAAGACAAATTTCACAGAGGACAGTTATTACTCTGGATCAAAATATTGCCCTGGAAAGAAATTTTCCTAGACCTAAAAATAAAGCAGAGAAGCTTGTATACTCGAAAAGGGGTTCTACGCAAGGGAAATGAGATCTATTCCTGTGCGAGATCAATACAAGTAAGCACCGCAGCAGTTCTATGTAGTTTCTACGGTCTAAACAGGGCGTTGGAGGAAAGAACTAGAGAAGGTTTGCGTCGGGCAGTGATGAACACCGAACTCGTCAAGAACATAACGCAGATCTGAGAAAGGAAATGAGAAGAGCTCACAGATGCGGATGCGCCGCGGAGGTTCACTGTCGATCTCTGGTCCGAGTCAGGTTGATGCAGTGGCCTGAGTCGGTGACGATGAGGGAGTCGGCGGTGGCAGCGGCAGAGCACGGGAGGAGGCAAGAGGAATAAGACGACTGGGGAAGACCTAGGTTGCTCTACTTATAAAGGGAGGCTGACCGAGCGGGCGCAAAAAATGAGGAGATAACATTCATTATCCAGCGGCTCTGGCGCCTCGATTCTCGGGATGGTCAGTAAAGACAAAGATCCGTTGAAGATGTGACGTTATAAAAAATAAAGCTTTAAATGAAGATGATGTCACAAAGATTTAACCCGGAGTTAGATGATGATGTCACGGCGGGTTAAAATCCTTTGCGCAAGATAAAAGACTGCAGGGCGGTTCATAAGGTATTTTAAGATTGATATGAACCGGTTCAAATCAATATGGGGCCTAATGTTGGGGATATAACTATTTGTGTAAGCCGCGCAGGAGGGGCCGGGTTACGCAAAGAGGACTCACCAGAGAGAAGCCCAAGACAAAGTATGAATATGGCGGTTCATAGAGAGCTTAAGGCCCGCAGGCGACTTAAGGCCCGTTGTAGTAACCCGCTGTAATAATATTACTTGTATCATAAGGTAGACTTAACTAGTCACCGAGCCGAACATTGTTTATGAGTCGGCCGGGACTCTGTAAGCCGCAGGGCGTCGACCCGTGTATATAAGGGGACGACCCACTGGCGGCTTAGGGCAAGAAACAACTCATCGAGAGCCAGACATAGCGTATCTCGGTCCCTGGTCATCGAAACTTCAATACCAACCCAACTAGACGTAGGCCTTACCTTCACCATAAGGGGCCGAACTAGTATAAATCCTCTCGTGTCCTTTGTCCCGATTAACCCCTTCAAGCTTCCTAGTTGCGATGGCTCCACAACTAAGTCCTTTCATGAGGACATCTGACGTGACAATTCCACGACACAAGGGCTCTTCCTTTGATCTCATTGGATATTCAGACTCTGACTATGCTGGTGATCAGGTGGACCGCAAGTCAACGTCAGGCACATGTCATTTCCTCGGACGATCCTTGGTATGTTGGTCCTCGAAGAAGCAGAACTGCGTATCACTCTCCACTGCAGTAGCTGAGTACATTGCTGTTGGATCTTGCTGTGCTCAATTACTATGGATGAAGCAAACACTCAAGGACTATGGCATCAATGTGAAGAATGTGCCTCTCTACTGCGACAATGAGAGTGCTATCAATATTGCTCACAACTCAGTTCAGCACTCGAAGACAAAGCACATCCAGATTCATCATCATTTTCTTCGTGACCATGTGTTGAAGGGCGACATCTCCATCGACCACGCAAGTACTGAAGACCAGCTGGCCGATATCTTCACAAAGCCCTTGGATGAGAAGAGATTTAGCAAGTTGCGGTGTGAGCTAAATATCCTAGAATCTTCGTATGTTCTTTGAAAATGACACACGTCCAAACACTTATGCTGACTTGATGACTTAAATGTGCAACACACGAAGTAACATTTTTCTTCAATCAATGAAGACTAACCCTCTAAGTGTAAAGAAATTAATGAAGATATTGATTCTCAGAATCCTACAAGAGTTGTACACGGTGTCTGAAATCAGCTTTCTTATACGGTGGGTTACGCCACCAACCAAAGTTGAAAATCTTCGATTTGAGTTTTTCTTCTGTTTTGAAATTCCTCAGTTTTTCAAATTCTTCAACTTTGCATTGTCTTCACTCTTTCCGTCGTTGTTCTTCATTTGACTATGAGTTTATGTCCTCTACAACATTCACTTATTGCTAATTCTTCAAGTTGACTTTTCTGCTAAGTGAATGTGATCGGACCCTTCCCCCTCTATGCTAAACTCAACCAGTCTGTTCACAAATTCTTCATGTGCATTCTATTTGAAACTCGTTCAAATTCTTCACTGTGTCCTTGTCAGCTGAAGAAATTGCGAACGAAACTTTAAAATATTCTTATCCGAGTTTTCGGGCTTTTGCCGCTCGAACCGTTACGCATTCCATGGTATACTTATCTATTCACCCACGATCTCACATGATCTCCACCTCTCAGTATGTGGGTGACACATGTCGCGCGAATGAGAAGGGTTTTTGCCGCTCGAACCGTTACGCATTCCATGGAATTCTTCGGGCGAATAGTTTTTCACCTCAGCTATAAATACCCCTTCCCTTCCTCATTTTGTTTTTACTCCATTCGACCTCACTCTCTCGCTCGAGCTCTCAAAACCTAGCGCTGCCGCTACCTCCATCGTCGCCGGTGGGGAAGAGCTTCACTGCCTCAACCTCATCACCGTCGTACTCGCACCGGCCGCGGAAATCTTCCCTCCGCCGCCGCCGTAGACGTCTTCCTCCGCCAAGTTAGGGTGTGGAAGATCCAAGCCAACGAACTCCTAAATCTACACCTCTTGTTCATCGTGTTCTTCATCAAGGGTAATTAAAAGTTACTTTTACCGCATTTATTCTACTGATGATTTTCATCAAATCTTCAAAAGGTGTTCATTCTTCAACCTCCACACTCTAACACCTAGCACAAATCTTCAATTCTTGATCTGTTTCTCTAAGTGATGTTTTTCTTCATGATCCTCAATTGTGTGAATCTCACTATCCGCACAACTCTGGGACCTAAGTCAAAGAACGCTTAGTGAAATTCTTCAAGACACATTAGGTCAATTTCCTCAAACTTGTTCAGTTTTGCAAAAACTTCTGAGAATGCATATGACCTCTCCAAATTCTTCACACCTATACTCTGTTCACAGGTACACATGTCTGTTGCTGAATCACTAGGTTCTCATCAACTTAACTCATTTGCAGCGTTCCCTGAAGAAAAGTTGCATACTTCTTCAGAGGACTCAATTGTGCAAATTCCTCAGCTGAAGAAAATGGCAGATGGTAAAAGGCCTCAGAAAGAAGGAAAGAAGCTTGAAGTTAATACTGCTTTTGAGATCCCTGTGGACATCTATGCAGGGTACTGCACGCCTGATGAGGCAACTCATGGCAAGGAAATGAAGAATGAGCGCAAAGTGCGCATTCAGAGGATTGAAAGAAGATGGGCAAGATAGTGGAGGGAGTATAGATATGTCACTCCCAAATACATGAAGAAATTCGCTCTTAACCCTCCATGCTCAAGACCTCCTCTGGCACCTGGCCAATTAGCAGATCCAACAAGCCTTAAACGTGGTGAGGATTATGCTGATGAGTGGACCAGGCAGCAAGCTAAGCTGGCCAAGCTAGCCAAAGAAGCAGTGAAGAAATTTAATGAGTATTCTACTGTTGCCGTTGCCGCTGCTGAGGCTTCTTCAAGCAAGAAGGCTATGCCAAAGAAGCCAGCCAAGAAACCACCTTCCTCAGCAATGCCCTCAAGGCCAAGTTCTTCTTCAATGCCCTCACGGCCAATTTCCTCAATGCCACCGAGGCAAGTTCCTCAAGCTGCTCAACTTCCTCAGACTTCAAAATCCTCAGCTCCTCTGGCAAAGTCCTAGGTACCTGTGCATCTCGCCACTTGCCAACGGACTAGAGGCATATCAATTGCCTTAGGAGCTTCTGCAAGTTCTTCTGCTGGTCCATCTCTGCTGAAGACCAAAGCCACTGCTGGACGAGGCACAAGACCAAGTCCTCACAAGAAGCAGGTGGTCATCCAAATTCCATCTGATGATGAGGTTGATGATGATGAGCTAGCCGATATCATCAAGGACAGACAGCAGCGGGACGCTAGAGCCAAATGGAGTATTGTGCCCCTTCTACTAGATCCGAAGAAGATCCTCGATTTCATCGACCTCTGGCACAAAGATCCAAATGCTCCAATGCCAGATTTGGGCCTCACTCCTGGACAAAGTCACATGGTGACGGTGTTCATTGCTGAAGAGAAATGGAAGTATGACCAAGCCAGGACAGTGAAGAAAGCGCGGTAGAAGAAGCAACGCTACCTAAAGGACAATGTCCTCAGTCTTTCGCCTGAGCAGCTCATTGCACTGCAAGCTGACATCAAAAAGCTCAGCGATGAATTTGACGCCTACAAGGCAGAATGGCAGGGTGCCAAAGTCAGATTCATCAAGCTGACGAAGAAATTCACTTCAAGTGTTGCTGCTGCTGTGCACATTGAAGTCACTCCGACTGAAGCATCTGCTCAAGCCACAGAAGGAATTGCCAGCACCGCTGATGAAAATCAGGCTGCTGATGAAACTACAAGCACCAGGGTTGCTGAAGAAATTCCAGCCTCTGAAGAAACTGTTAGGGCAACCACTAGTGTGGCGCCTGAAGAATCTACCAGGCCAGGTGAAGACTCTCTCGTTGCGCCTGAAGAAATTGCTCAAGACAGGCCAACTGCATCAGTTGAGCCTGAAGAAATTGATCCTATCCCCTCTACTCCGCCTGCACCTCTATCAAGCCCAGTTCTTCCTTCTGCTCTGGAAGTGAAGAAAACCAAAGCTGCGGAGCGAGCTGCTCTGCAGAAGAGGAAAGCATCGGCTGCTTTAGAATCTTCGGCCCCCAAGAAGGCAAAGATTTTGACAAGTTCACTTGACAATACCATTGATGTTGTTCCTCTTGCAAGCATGCCATCAAAGGAACTTGCTCCTTATGGTGAAGAATATCAGATTCCTGAAGAATCTGCTGATGAAGATCCCTCTGCTGCTTCCACAGAGCAGATGGATGAAGAAATTGAAGTTGAAGCTTTCAGCTCAACTCCTCAGGTATCACCATCAACGCCTCAGTTCACTGCTGAAGAAGCCGACGTTGAAGAAATGGAAGTGGATGAGGATGTGGACATTGGCTGCACCACTCCAGTGATGAACAATGATTTCTGGGATAGTCAACACCCCAACTCTCCTCTATTCACACCGATACAGCAAATTCCTCAGTCCCCAGCTCCAACTGAAGTTCAGATGGGTTCTGATGAAATCCACCATGCCCTTCCACTCATGAAGAAATTCCAGCCACTAGTGCTGATGAAAATGTTGCTGAAGAAATGGGGGCTCAGGCTGCCACTGAAGCAGATGCAGAAATTTCTCAGCCTGCGGCTCCAGAGATTGACATTCCAGAAGTCATTCTTCAAATCACTGACACCCCTCAGCCACAGCCGAAGAATCCATTCTCCAAAACTCTGAAGTTCAAGGCTGATGCCTTCTTCAATGAGCATGTATTCTTCACTGATTACAATTCATATAATTCTGCTCGGCTGAGGAGGAAGCGCTTTTGGACAGCTAGTCAAGCAAATTTCTATGCTTCAGTGCTCTTCAACAAGGACAAAGTCTTCGACCATGAGCATATTCTTCACTTGGATATGGAATCATTGCCTTGCTTCACACCAGTCCTTGCTGCCATTCATGATGCTGGTCTGCTCAATTTCTGCACTGACATATGCGATTGGAATGAAGAACTCATTCTTCAATTCTATGCGATGCTGCACATCACACGCAATGCTGAAGATGTGAACTCATGGGTGTTCGACTGGATGACAGAGAACACACACTATAAGGCACCGACTACTGAATTGATTCGTGCCATGCCTGTCAGTCCTCCCCCAGAAGGTGCACGTCTCATCTACTCAGAAACTAAGCTGTCAGATCATTTCATGCAAGTGCTGATGAAGCCATTGAAGCCTGGTCAAGCCTCAAGGACAAAATTCCTTGTGAAGGAATTGCAATATGTGCCAAGAACAGTCTATCACATTCTGATGAACACATCGAGTCCAATCAAAGGCCACGACTCGAATGATGAAGAAGTCGTTGGCATCATGAAGAATCTGCTTTTCAATATCATGCACGGTATTCCCGTGAACTACCATGATTTCTTCATGAGGACTTTGCCGAATATTGCAATGTCTCCGTTTGAGTTGAAGCCTTATGCGCCCTGGATTATGAGATTTCTCAGATCAAGGTCTTCACTCAACTACAAAGCTGATACACTCAACCATGGCAGCTACTTGCCCCCAATTGAAGTCCTCAAATGGACATTTTCCTTAGCTGATGAGAAGGGCAAGGCCACTGCTATCATTGATGAAGGCAATCGTCCATTGATGAAGGGACGAAAGCTGCTTCTTATTCCACCAATGATGATTCTGCTACTCATGACTCTGCCGCCAATGCTTCAAAGCAAAGTCCTCAGGCTACAGCTCCAAGGGGGATGACTAATCATGAGCTTCTCCTCTGTCTTCATCAAAAGGTGAATCGCAATCACAAATGGGTAAAGCGTCAGTTTGACACTGTTCTTCACAACATGACTCCAACTTATAATTTAGTGAAGAAGAACCATTATTACCTCAACGAAGTATTTGATCGCACCTGGGTTATTCTGACTCATCTCTATGGTGATGATGATTTGAAGCAAATGGGTTTCCAACAGGACTTTGGCTGGTCTAAACCTCCACCGAAGAAATTCAAGAAAGTTCAAGTTCCTCCTCTGGTGCCCAGCTCATTTTCCTCATCCCGCGAGACGGATGAAAATGAGGATTTGGACGACACTGCGGCATGCCCTACTACCACAACCGACCCCGACAACACTGGCGCTCCTCCATCGACTTCGTGAAGAAATTCTTCAGGGGCGTTAGTCCTCACTTTTCATCCCTTTTGGTCATTTGATGACAAAGGGGAGAAATTTGAGTTAGTATTCAAGCGGGTCTATATATATATATATATATATATATATATATATATATATATATATATATATATATATATGTTGATTGAGTTCTAAACTTAAGTCCGATGGTGACCTGATACTTTTGCTGTGTTTTTCTGCATGCTATTTCCTCTTTAATGTTATGCACGCATGCTGAATTACATAAATCACCATATTTCATCATGCATTTCAAATTCTTCAATTCATATGTTAAATGCGTGTATGAATTACAAGATATAGGGGGAGATCTTCATGTTTCTACTCTTCAAGTGTGCATTGCTTCAAAAGCAAATTCCTCACTATTCACATCTTCAGGGGGAGTTCTTCTATATCTTGCAATCAAATTCCTCAATATTGAGTACTTTCAAGTCATATGTTTATCCCCGTTGAAAACTTAACCTATATTGTCATCAATCACCAAAAAGGGGGAGATTGTAAGTGCATCTAGTGCTCCTTAGTGATTTTGGTGTATTGAAGACTTATAGGTTAAGGGAATAATTTGTTTGTGAGTGTACACAGGCTCTATAAGTCAATGAGGAGTTTGATATTTACAGTGAAAGTCGACCCCTAAAAATGAATGTCTTCGGCTGAAGACTTTGGTTCTCCTGAAGACTTTGAAAGTGAAGAAATTGGTGTGACCTTGAAGACTTCGATATTCATGCGAGGAATCTGAAGCATGAAGACTTTTGTTTTCGTAGTTTCTTTTTCTCCTTCTTGAGTCATAGGTAACACCGTACTGTTAAAGGGGGTCAAGGTAATACTAAGGAAACTAATTTCCAAGTGATGCTCATCTCAAAATCCTACACCTACCCAATCCTTCGAGTGAAGCCATTGTAAATCCCATATCAATTCAGTCGATTACTTCAGTGACAGAGACGAAGATCTTTTGGTTTCTGAGGAATTTGTTCTGACTGAGGAGTTAGGAATTCACCAGTGCGGATTGCCTACACAGTGACGAACATGATAGCCCTGAGGAATTCGAACCTCAGATATCCGATCGTTGCTGAGCCGCGCGCCAGCTATCGCAAAAATATCCTACCACCTAACGGTCATATCAGCCAAGGGCATTTAGGTCTTATCATATCGGGCTGCTCCCTAGGCTATAAATAGCCGCCCCCTATAACCACTAGCTGGTTGGCTGCTCCGAGAGAAACCGACACTTGTCATGTGAGAGCATCCCATCCTCCGAGGACTTTGAGCGAAAATCATCAAGTGAGGAAAAACCCAAATCCCAAACCCAAACACCTACAAACCCAAAGTGATTGAGCATCACTGAAGAGATTGTTCATGTGTGGAACCGACGCTTGTTACCTTTGAGGACTGTGTATCCTCCAGACGGTTAGGCGTCATGGTCTGAGCATCCAAGAGGAATTGTGGATTGCCGAGTGACCAAGTCTGTGAAGGTTTGAAAGTCACCTGTAAAGACTTATCACTACTGTTGGGCAAAATTTACGTAACCTTAGCTCAAGGAGAATACGGTGAGGACTGTGTGTCCGGGACTGTGTGTCCTCGAGTTTAAATATTCAGCCGCTCCAACCAAACGTACAACTGTCACAGCAGTTAGAACTGGTCTACCAAATCATTGTCTTCATCAAGCCTACTGGTTCTATTTTCTCAACCCTTTCATTTCCTCAGTTATGTGTTGATGTACCTGATCATTATTGTTTGAAGACTTTGACTGAAGACTTTCTCTAAATTCCTCAATCCTAATTCTTCAGTTTGTTTGTCTTCATCATGCTTATCCTGTGTTTACGCTTTCTGTACTCTGTGTTTGTCTTTCATTTCATCATGATGACTATGTTGTTGTTCTGTTATGCTTATACATGAGTACTTATTCCGCTGCATGTAGTTCTTCGCTTAGAAATTTCCTCACCCTGAAATTCCTCAGTGAAGAATTCATAAAAATCGCCTATTCACCCCCCCTCTAGTCGACGTAACGCACTTTCACAAAGCAAAAAAGGAAATAATGAAAGCCAGGGAAATGGAAAGGAAAAAGGGGGGGTGCGTATGGGCGATGCTACCCTCCCTGGTGCATAAGGCGTTGGGGACGAGTCTTCGGCCCTTGATTTTTTTTATAAAAAAGAAAGAGAATGGCCCTGGATAGTTTTTCTTTTAGCAGAAGGCCTAGGATTGTTGCATGGTATGTTGGAGTTGTGAGAGACAAACACAATGAGGCTGCATTGTGAGGCCCATGTAGCAACCAGATGTCTGTCAACCAGGTAAGGCCCTGTTTTGTTTAAAGAAAAAAGGAACGGACCTGTTTTGTCTAAAAGAGAAGGTACGACCCAGTTAGGCGAAGCACCCATGTGCAAAGCTAAAAAGGAAATAACGAAAGCCAGGGAAATGGAAAGGAAAAAGGGGAGGGGGTGCATATGGGTGATGATACCCTCCCTGGTGCTTAAGGCGTTGGGGACGAGTCTTCGCCCCTTGTTTTTTTTTTTAAAAAAAAAGAGAGAATGGCCCTGGATAGTTTTTCTTGTAGCAGAAAGCCTAGGATTGTTGCATGGTCTGTTGGAGTTGTGAGAGACCCACACAAGCCAGGGAAATGGAAAGGAAAAAAGGGCGTGGTCGGCAGGATTCGAACCTGCGCGGGCAAAGCCCACATGATTTCTAGTCATGCCCGATAACCACTCCGGCACGACCACCTGCTTGTCATTTGCTTCACCTACAGTCTCCTCATTCCTTGGCTTCGAGCCTTCGACAGGGCAGCCCATGAATTAAATAAGGCCAACTGGGCACACAAGGACAAAATCCTTGTTCTTATCCACTGCAGATACTAGTTTGTACTAAAATACTAACCAGTCCATTCGCCGTGAGGCTGTCATGTCATGCCACGCTGGATCCCATCCCATGGCCACCACATCAGAAGAGTTCGCGCGGACGCCTCGGCACGGCGCATTCCTGCCACACGTACGCAGCGCAGGACACAGGCGGCGTACGCACGCACGCAAAGACTCCGCGCCCATGGCTTCTTGTTGTTCCTGCGGCAGGCAGCCTGCCCCATCCGCCGCCGCTGTCCTCTTCCGCCTGTCGCGCCGCCCGCAGACGACGCACAGCTTAACCGATCCACGACCCAACCGAGCGAGCATCTTCCGAGTAAGAAAATGGCGTCGGAACCATCTCGAGACCGGCCGATGTTCTCCTCCGCTCCACTCCGACGTGGCTGAATCGCTCAACGGTCGTTACTAGATTATATTACTCCTGTAGTCGTGTCAGCGGTGAGTGAGTTGAGCGGTGCCCATCGGAGAAGAGATACGCTGTCCCGTCGTCGGCCGTCGCGCCCCGTCTTGTCTCGCGTCCGGACCCGTACCGCATGGCAGCATCCTCCCCTTCATAAATTTTGCTGCCGCCTGCCGCGGCTAGCTAGGTCGCCTGTCCTCACGACATCCCTATCATGGAGTATATATACTACACATACGTACGTACGTATACTTGGTCTCGCCAACGGGCCGGCGATTCGATTCGAACGGGAGCCGGCCGCTCAAATGGGATGGGAGTATATACCCTGGCTGCCTGGATTGCTTCTTTCTAACGGGAAAAGGCAACGGAAATACTAACGCTCATGTGGACGTTTGCATCTCGTCACACGTGTGGATTCACGTCTGTCTGTGGTTGCACGAATTTTGGCATGTTTATGGTGTCACGTAGGACTGGGTTGGTGTGTGATCATTCATCCGGTCGCCAACACGTTCGTTTCATCACACGGGAGCCGGTGTGTGGGCGTTTAGCAGTTCGTCCACACGTCTGTTTTTATTCACGCATAAGGGCTTGTGCATGGGTATTTGTCATCTCGCCCACACGCCTGTCTCCTCTCCCACATCCAAAACTGCCAGTTGCATATGTTTTGCAATATACATGGCAACTATTCTAGTGTGCTTGTAAGCAGATGGTAACTTCCTTCTTTTTTATTCGAACATGTCAGTTGCCATGTGTTTTTACAGGGTACGCGGCAACTGCCCTAGTGTGCTTGTAAGCAGATGTCAACTCTCTCTTTACCCGAAACATGTTATTTTTCGCTACACGGCAACTGACTAGTGTTACTAGGTGGCAACTTTTAAGGTTTTCAAATAATGACAATATAGTAAAGCAGACCATACACGACAACTGCCTAGTGTTAGTAGGTGGCGCTCCTAAAGTTTTCAAATCATGGTAACTATAGTAAACCAGACCATATATAGCAACAGTTGCAGTTATTCAAAATGGCATCTGGCAGTTGACCTGAGATGACAACTGCAGTTGGCAATTGTAGTTCAGCGACATGGCAATTGCAGTTAAACGGACATTGAAGAGGGTCCGGACCATAACAACTGCGGGTACGCAGGGCGTGCGGGACCGTGAGGTAGGTGGCTGAGAGAGGTCGTGTGGGCGTTATTCATTTTGCACACACGTAGGCGTGTGGGAGGAGCCGCGGAAAAAAAAACGTGTGGGCGCTAGTTATTTTGCCCACACGTAGGCATGCGGGTTGATCCTCTTAGACACTACACAAAACGTATGGGGTCCAATGGCAACTATGATGAATGATGATTGGAGGTCATGATCGCTTGGGTCTTGCGTTGGTGGCTTGCTTGGCGTTTGCGTGCGTGTCTCCCGTGATCTCGACGAGATCTCGATGAGGCCAGCCGGGGACCTTAGGCGCCGAGCTGATGAGCCTCGGTTGCGTGTCGTCGGCCACCTAGTCGTTGTGCGAGATCAGCATCGCCAAGTGCGAAATGCAGGCAGCGGCAGCCGACAGAGACAAAATGACAACGATTCAATTCGGAGCGCGCAACACCTGACCTACCTGCAGATCATGCCATGCCATCTTTTAAAGTTAGGCAAACAAGGTCGCCATAAATAATCATATGCCATCCGTCAAATGAATAATCGTTGCCATCTCATCATCGTCTGACACTGCGTCCATATACATCCATCCATCGGACCCCAGATAAGTTTTTATTAAAAGAGGATAAATAAACAGAGAGAGAGAGTATTAGACAAGTCGCTGTCGGCGGGCCCCGCCGTGACCTCCCCTCACGACCGCGACCGGCCCCCGTTTGAAAACCGCTTTGCCCCTTCCGCTCCGCTCCACCTCGGCCGGCCCAGGAATCCGAGGCCACGACCCGGCTTTCCTTTCCACATTCGTTCGACATTCGCGTCTTCCGCTCTGCCGGTCGGTCGGTCGGCGCGGGTCCCGATGGCTGCGGCCGCCGAGGGGACGAGCAGGCGGAGGATCCTCGACTACCTCAACGACGGCGAGGAGTTCGGGGTCGCGGGGCCCTCGTCCGCCGCCCCGGCGACGCCCAGGGCGCTGGCTGCGGCCAGGTCGCTGCTGCCCAGGTTCCGCTGGGCGCGGCTCGCCAGGCTCGGCGGCAAGGCCCGCGCCGGCGACGGCAAAGGGCGGCCGCCCACGGCGGTGGTCGATGACGAGATCGTCGCCGCGGAAGAGGAGGGCGAGCCGCGGGACGCCTCGGGTGCCTCTGCCTCAGGTACGTTCGTTCGTTCGAAATCTCACTTCGCAGTAGTATTCTGGCAGTCGATCGAATTTAGTTTGTTGTCGAGCCCGTCACGAACAATTTTCCGATTCCAGCGGCGGCGGCCGGCGGCGGCGGCGAGACGACGAGGCCGTCGGGCCTGGGCGTCGGGCTGAGCCTGGTGTTCCTGCTGGCCAAGACGTCCGACGAGTTCAACAAGATGGCCAGGGTGAGGGCCGAGATGGAGGCGCTGATCAGGGACTTCAAAGGCCAGCAGGCCATGGCGACGGCCAACGCCCGCGGCGGCGACGACGACGCGTCGGGGGCCCTCAACCCCGAGTCCGCCGCGTCGAGCTGCCTCACGGACGGGAACGAACCGCAGGCCGCGACCGCCCGGTGCGAGGACCATCGTCGCCGTCACCATCGGCATCAGGTCGCCTCGTCCTCCGGCGCGGAGATGGAGGCGGCGAGCCGCAGGAGGATGGACGTGCTGGAGGAGGAGTTCCACGCGGAGCTCGAGCGCGTTCGCGCCCGCTACGGCCAGGACACGCCGCCGTTTTCGACGGGAGAGGGGCGCGACGAGGGCGGAGCAGAGCCGTCGGACGACGACGAGGACGGCATTGCCGACTGCCGGCAGGGATTCGAGAGCGACCTCGGCGACGACGACGACGACGACCATGGCAACAACAACGACGACGAGGAGGAGGAGGACGACGACGACGCTGATCGGTACCACGGCGTCTCGGCCATCGAGCTGGAGAGGAGGCTGCACGAGCTGCTCCACCAGAGGAACCAGGAGCGGATCGAGGAGCTGGAGGCCGCGCTGCGGCGCGCCGAGAAGCGGCTCTTCGACAAGGAGATGGAGGCGTCCCTCTGGAAGGACACCGCCAAGATGGCCTTCCGCCACGACCACCACCACGGCCACGACGACGACGACGACTCGCCGTAAGCCCCCACCTCACCTCACCTCACGAATTAATTCTCCTCCACGCAAGGTGGAGGCGCTCGTGATGATCACCGGCCTAGAGTAACTCCCTCACTGTTCCTTCTCCCTGAAACTTTCCGTGCAGATGAGGAATTTCGTGCAGTGCTTTTTGTCGGCATTATCATGGATCGGCCGTGCATTACATGATTACAGATGAGGCCATTAGCCATGAATGAAGGTGAATTTTGGGACTTTTAATGCGTGAAGTGGAGGCAATCGATCAGTTAGGATGGGCCTTGTGTACAATATGTTACTGTTAGCAACTTATAGCTGGAGCTGTTCATACCGCCAGGGTTTAGAGTCATAGCACTGTTGTAGGTTACATGGGCATGGCTGGGAATAGGATGGAACAGGATATATAGGATATGCTCAGCTAGCAGCCTCACTGATTTTGTGATCCATGTAATGCTACCGAGTTCAGTGTCTGTTCATGCATATCACTCATATGCAGTTTCAGAATTAGTACAGCAATTTTACATACTCATATGCAGTTTCAGAATCAGTATAGCAATTTTACAGCCTGCTCGCAGTGCTTTTGCCAATTACACTTTACACTGACGGTTTATTCGAGAAATCGCCGATATTTTTATTAGATATATTCGTTGGAAATGACTTTGCAGCATTTCGTATTCTGGAATTGCTAAAACGCGGGCGGCTGTTTCTTTTAATTTCAGTTAATTTTTTTCTCAAACCGGTCACTTCTATGAAGTTGTGTTTTAGTAACTATTTTTGCTAGCATCTGTTATCTGGTGTTTTATACCCTGCTTTGAGCCGAGTGCTCTTTGCCCATTTTAAAACTGCCTTTAACAATAGAACGGGAACGAATTTTACAGGATTTTCTTTTGGCATTTTCTTTTCCTACTGCTGCTAGCTCTTCGGATCAAAGGATTGAGATTACGATTTACGAGTGCTTTTATGTATTGATATCTTACACGGTTACACCCCAAATTTCTGCCAAATGGTTAGGCTCTACAAAGGTTTCTTGTTTTTGGCATAAACCTTGTTCCCTTTTGTGCCTGCCAAAATATCTTCGGATCCACAATGTGAGTTTGGTACCCCCTTTTGTGTCTGCCCAATTCTGTCGGGTCCGTAACGTGAGTTTGGTGTTGGGAGTCAATCAGCACCGCTCCTATGCCATTTAAGATCCGAACGGCAAGTCGTCTGCATGTTCCAAGTGCTCCTTGCCCGTTTATTGCTACCGATATACCCGAAAATATGCCAAACCTTTTGTAGTTATTCATTTGGGAAAGACTTTCATAGGAGTTCTGTATCGTTTTACACCGGAATGTATTATCCAGAACAGGGGTGATGATATGTGTTGATACTCAAGTTGACGAGTTGAGGATGATCCTGATGATCACCCTGAGCAATTCATTCTACTCATCAGCAGTACTACAGGGTTACAGTCTTGCAGATGAAGCCATGGAAGGTGAATTTTGGGACCTGATACATGAAGTGGGGGGCAGTCAGTGGTAGCTTCGGATGGTCTTACTGTAGGATGGGCCTTCTGTACAATATGTTACTACTGTTAGCAATTTACTATAGTGGAGCTGTTCGTACGACCAGAGTTTAGTGTTGGCACTGTAGGTTCAGTTACTAACATGAGAACTGTTCAGATTAATACAGTATATGTTCAGTTAGTAGTACTGGTTGTCGGCTCCAAGCCTCCAACCATGTGAATTTGGTATTTGTAGCTCATGTGTATCAGCTCGTGTGCGATTTCAGAATCTGGACGGCAAAACGTCTGCCTGATTCAACTGTTCATTGGCCATCCGAGGAAAAAAAATTGTACCGTAGGCAGCAAAATGGGAGACCACCTCGAGCGCGTGACACTTGGCATATACGAATCTCAAAGCAGCAGCACCTTACTCAGTCGTCCTCATTTCTCCGTTATCAAATACTCCCTCTGTCCCATAATATAAGAACGTTTTTGATACTAGTGTAGTGTCGAAAACGTTCTTATATTATGGGACGGAGGGAATACTTGCAAAAAGGCCCGTGCGTTCCAACGGAGGAAAAATAATCATAATCTCCAATGGCTATGACCACATTTTGCTGCATCACCGAGATACAACATCTCTCTCTTTCTCATTGCATGTGCCGACCCAGACGGGGGGGGGGGGGGGGGGATTCCCAAACGTATTTTTCCAGCCGCTACCGTGTAGGGTTGGGGGGTTCCCCTATCTAAAACTTATATTTCCAGCCGCTACCGTGTAGGGTTGGGGGGTTCCCCTATCTAAAACTTATATTTCCAGCCGCTACTGCATGGGAGTTTCCTATTTGACGCGTGTACCCCCTCCTACCATCGATCCAATTTTGGACGACCCATTTTCAGATTTCTTCCTCCGCGGTTTTTTCTCTTTTTTTCTTAGTTTTTTCTTTTCTTTTCTTTTTCGTCTTTCTTTTCTATTTTTTCTTTTTACTTTTTCTTCCTTCCTTTTTTTGGGATTGCTACGCGTCCGCCGGGTGATCTTTTAAAAAGATCGGCCGGCTCACGGGCTGTTAGATCTGGCGCATCGGCACCCTTCATCATTGCGACATGGGTTTTGTTGCAGAAATTTTCTGCAATAGAGGTGTTGTTGCAGAATTTTTTTTGCAACTGAGATTTTGTTGCAGAATTGTTGTTGCAATAGAGACTTTGTTGCAAAAATTCTTTTTAAAAATCATCTTTTTGCAACATAGCCAATGTCATGGGAGAATCTTGTGCAACATTGGTGTTGTTGCAGAAGTTGCAAAAAAATCATCATGAGCTAACGGCATGTCACGTGGGACACGTGTTATGCAAGCGAGGCGGCGGACGGGATGCAAGAAATCAAACTATTGAGAAGGTAGATGGGCTGGGCGTTCCGCAAAATGCCCTTTGTTGCGCTTGGTAGTTTTGCAATAGACCAATGTTGCAAAACACTAGTATGGTGTGGCGGCTCCTATGCCCCGCACGATCAAGTGATGATCGAATGGCTGCGGAGACGGTAGACGTGCCCAAACAATCCGCTGGTTGATAGGAAACACTTCCATTTTTTTTCTCATTCTTTGTGTGAACATCTTTTCAAATTCGAGAATATTTTTTTGGATCGTGAACAAATTTTGAAAATCATGAAAAAATTAAAACCATGAAGATATTTGAAATCGTGAACATTTTTAAAACTGGTGCACTTCTCATAAATTTGCAAACTTTTTAAAAATCATGAACATTTTTAATTCATTAACCTTTATAATATTAGGAAACAAATAGAACTGTGAACTTTCTTTAATCGGCAAACATTTTTAGAATAAACGAACATTTTTTGAAAGTTGGTGGAACAATTTTTTAAATACACAAACAATTTTGGAAATACATGATCATTTTTTGAATCAACGAACATTTTATGAGTCAAGAAACTATTTTGTAATTTAAGAATTGTTTTCAAACTTTTAGGACTTCTTCAAAATCCATGACTTTCTTTGAATTGGCAAATATATTTTATTGAACATTTTTTAATACACATTTTTTTTCAAAATTTTGAAGATTTTTTCCTGAACATTTTTTTCAAAATCGGGAATATTTTTTAAAAATCACGGCATTTTTTGAATCCACAATTTTTTATGATTTGTTGAATATTTTATTTTAAAATTTCTCGTTTTAAAAATTTTCTGAACTTCTTATGAGTCCCAAATTATATAAAGCAGAAAAAAAAACGGAAAAGAAAAAGAAAAAAAGAAATTTAAAAAACTGGACGCCCGCACATGGGCGGCCCAAACGGGCGTGCTGCGTCTTCTCCCAACATGTGGAGGGGGGAGGGGGGAGGGCTCCCCTGTGCGAAATGTTTTTTGTCACTTGTGGCATCAGTGGGTGATATTTTGCAACTTTAGGGGCAATTTCGTGACCGACGGGCAGAAGCACTAATCCCTTTATTGGTAGGCATAGATAAGTAAAATGCACGAGCTAGCTAGTATGTCAGTTGATTGTTCACGTGTATAGGGAACAGATCGTCGTCGCCGCCATCGCTGGTCTATGCTCTCCTCTAGCCGCCTCCCACCACCAGCGACATCTTCCTCTATATCTCCTCCTACATACCTCCTTCTCCTCTAGACCTTCTCCTCCTTCAGCCGCCTCCCTCCTCCAGCGCATCATGTCCCTCCCGTCGCTCTTGCGAGCGACGGGAGGGAAAACCTAGCCGCCACTGCGGTCTCCCCTTCTTCATCCTCCTCCCTCGCCACCACCGGAGGGGGCGACTAGGCGAAGCCCGGCCAGCGGTGACAGAGATCCATCGTCCTCTCGCTGGTGGACTCACGCAAGCCAGGGAATGTTTGGCCGGAGTGCGGCATGAAGGAAATATGCCCTAGAGGCAATAATAAAGCTGTTATTTATATTTCCTTATATCGTGATAAATGTTTATTATTCATGCTAGAATTGTATTAACCGGAAACTTAGTACATGTGTGAATACATAGACAAACAAAGTGTCCATAGTATGCCTCTACTTGACTAGCTCGTTAATCAAAGATGGTTAAGTTTCCTAGCCATAGACATGTGTTGTCATTTGATGAATGGGATCACATCATTAGAGAATGATGTGATGGACAAGACCCATCCGTTAGCTTAGTACTATGATCGTTTAGTTTATTGCAATTGCTTTCTTCATGACTTATACATGTTCCTATGACTATGAGATTATGCAACTCCCGGATACCGGAAGAACACTTAGTGTTCTATCAAACGTCACAACGTAACTGGGTGACAATAAAAATGCTCTACAGGTGTCTCCAATGGTGTCTGTTGAGATTAGGATTTGTCACTCTGATTGTCGGAGAGGTATCTCTGAGCCCTCTCGATAATGCACATCACTATAAGCCTTGCATGCAATGTGATTAATGAGTTAGTTACGGGATGATGCATTACGGAACGAGTAAAGAGACTTGCCGGTAACGATATTGAACTAGGTATGATGATATCGACGATCGAATCTCGGGCAAGTAACATATCGATGACAAAGGGAACAACGTATGTTGTTATGCGGTTTGACCGACAAAGATCTTCGTAGAATATGTAGGAGCCAATATGAGCATCCAGGTTTAGTCTATTGGTTATTGACCAGAGATGTGTCTCGGTCATGTCTACATAGTTCTCGAACCCGTAGGGTCCGCACGATTAAGGTTCGATGACGATTTGTATTATGAGTTTAGGTGTTTTGATGACCAAAGGTTGTTCAGAGTCCCAGATGAGATCACGGGCATGACGAGAAGTCTCTAAATGGTCAAGACATTAAGATTGATATATTGGAAGGTTATATTCGGACACCTGAATAGTTCCAAAGTGTATCGGGTATTTTCCGGAGTACCGGGGGGTTACCGGAACCCCCTGGGGGGTTATTGGGCCTCATGGGCCTAGTGGTGGAAGAGAGGAGGCAGGCCAAGGAGTGGCGTCCCCCCCAAGCCCAAACCTAATTGGACTAGGGGTTGGGGGCGGCCCCCCTTTCCTTTCTCTCCTCCCCCTCTTTCCCCCTTCTCCTTGTAGGAATATGAAAGGGGGGTGGCCGAATATACTTGGAGTAGGACTCCCCCCCCTTGGGCGCGCCTCCCCTTGGCCGGCCCTCTCCTCCTCCCCCCTTATATACGTTGGAGGGGGGCACCCCAAAGACACATCAAAGTTTCTCTTAGCCGTGTGCGGTGCCCCCCTCCACGGTTACACACCTTGGTCATATTGTCGTAGTGCTTAGGCGAAGCCCTGTGCCGGTAACTTCATCATCACCGTCGCCATGTTGTCGTGCTGACGGAACTCTCCCTCGGCCTCAACTGGATCAAGAGTACGAGGGACGTCATCGAGCTGAACGTGTGCTGAACACGGAGGTGCCGTACGTTCGGTGCTAGGATCGGTCGGATCGTGAAGATGTACTACTACATCAACCGCGTTGATATAACGCTTCCGCTTTCGGTCTACGAGGGTACGTGGACACACTCTCCTCGCTCATTGCTTTGCCTCTGCTAGATAGATCTTGTGTGATCGTAGGCAATTTTTTTTGAAATACTACGTTCCCCAACAGTGGCATCTGAGCCACGTCTATGCGTAGATGTTATATGCACGAGTAGAACACAAAGAGTTGTGGGCGATAATAGTCGTACTACTTACCAGCATGTCATACTTTGATTCGGCGGTATTGTCGGATGAAGCAGCCCAGACCGACATTACATGACCGCGTTCATGATACTTGTTCTACCGACGTGCTTCGCACACAGGTGGCTAGTGGGTGTCTGTTTCTCCAGCTTTAGTTGAATCGAGTGTGGCTACGCCCGGTCCTTGTTGAAGGTTAAAACAACACACTTGATGAAAAATCGTTGTTGTTGGGGATATTACCACTAGGCGTAAACCGGCCTACTTGGGCCGGGTTAACTTCATTAGTGGCGTAACAGATGAAGGCCCAAGGCCTGTAGTCGGTTAGAACATGTAGCCGTAAACCGGCCTTATGTATGACTTGTATTGTAAGTAAGGAATAGAGAGATACCCACCGGAATACGAGTATGAACCGGTTAGGACTCTATGGACCGACAGGCGTCATCTGTGTATATAAGGGGACGACCCGGTGGCGGTTCAGGACAGACAACCACAACTCGAGCCTAGGCGAAGCTTGTTTGCTCCCTAGCCATCGAGATCATATCAATTCCATCACAACTAGACGTAGGCTTTTACCTTCATCGAAGGGGCCGAACTAGTATAAAACCCTCATGTCTTTGTGTCCGCTTTAACCCCTTCAAGTAAACTCGTAGCGATGGCTCCACGACTAAGTCCTTTCGCTAGGACATCTGTCGTGACAAATCCACGACAGTTGGCGCCCACCGTGGGGCTATCGCACGATGGTTTGACGATCTTGGAGGGCAAGCTCAAGGGACTCGAAGGCTATGTTGTGGGCCGGATGACCAAGAGTCGTCGGGGCAGGATCTACATCGACGACGCAGGATGGGGTCCCGAGGCCGATTCGATCGAGTACGGGTACCGGGTCCCCTTTGGTGGCATACACGTTTTCATTGGCAAAATCGGTGAGCCTGGGCCTGAGCCGGACATCTGCACCAACCTCATCGAGACGGCTCAGCGTGCGAGATCTACCTGGGCTAAACCGGCCGTGAAGCGTGTCTTCGTTGGAGTCGTCCACGAAGGAGAGCGTGAGGACGAATCAGAACACGGTAGTGAGACCGTCGTCTATTCCGATGACGAGTCCTCGACCGGAGAGACCGAATCGCTATACCAGTTGCAAGACGACCAGATTAGGGGCTGTTCCGATGGCGACAGTATTCCGGACCCCCCGGGCCAGGTCAACCGGGTTGGAATATTCATGGCCGGCACACAGGCGGCGAATCACTCTTCGACCGCCGCAGCAATGCTCTCCGGATCAGCAGCGGCAGCCGCAGCAGGGGCAGGAGGCCTTGTGCGCCCGCCGGTTCAAGTTCTATCTGATCTGTTTGATGCACTAGCCGCGCTTATGGCAGAGGACAATCCGGCGGATCAGGAGGCCCATAATGCAGAAATCGCAAAGGTGAAAGAGCAGATCGTGCAAGCCAAAGCGGATCTGGCAGCAGAAAAAGACAGGATGGCTGCAGAACGGGCCGCTTTGGACGCCCAGGCCTATAAACTCATGCTTGACCAGAACGCATCACAGGAGGTTTTGAAGCGGAAGCACAGATCACGCCTGCCGTTAGGGTTTGACCCCCGAAATCTCTTTCACACTCCAGGAGCTGGACCCAGTAATCCGCCACAGTACCCGGAGACAAACCGGATTGAGGCACCAGGACCAGGGGGGACGGTCCAACCTCGCCTGATGGAACCTCCTCAGCAGAACATTATGAATTTTCCGCCGGTCCAGACGCCCCCAGGTCATTATTCTAATCCTATGGACAACCTTGTTGCAGCTGCCGCGCGATTAGAGGCTATCCCAGTTGAAGGGGACTCTCCGCAAGCGATAGAGACACGCCGGGTTAAGGAGCTTCTCCGGACCGCGCTGATTCAGCAGGAAGCATACTCGTACAGCCGTGATCGGATTCACTCTACGCCCCGTCCAAGCCGGAGCTATAGCAGGCGCATGGATGAACCGGCTATATCGAGCAATGCGCGAGGCTGTGAAGCAGCACATGGCAATAGCCCGGCAGGCGGTGTTCGCGAGGCTCAGGATGTGGTGGACCGGGCCCGGACACGGAGGGAAGCCGAGTTAGCAGCGCAGGATGGTGCGGATCAACTTACACCGGTTCGCCCTACCACCTTTGCCGGACCAGGAGTCGCATCCGCTTTGGGAGTGCCTTGTTTAATCCCCGCTTTACGCAATGTGCGCCTGCCCAAAGATTTCAAGGGTCCACGCAAGGTGCCGAATTACACCGCTGATTTACCCCCTGAAGCATGGGTAGAGAGTTATGAGATGGCCATGGAAATGCTGGACGTGGATGAGGCCGCATGTGCAAAATACTTCACCATGATGCTTGAGGGCACGGCTCGTACTTGGTTAAAGAGCCTACCACCCAATTCTATCAGCTCATGGGCCCAGTTGCGGGCCCGGTTTATACAGAATTTTAAGGATACATGTAAGCAGCCCAAGTCCATAGTAGACCTGGCGGCTTGTGTCCAGGAGGAAGGAGAATCAACGACCCGTTGGGTGCGCCGCGTTTCGGAAATTTTGCACTCATCTGACAGGATTAATGCTGACTCTGCGATCTTAACTCTGGAAGGCAACTGCCGGTTTGAGCCTCTAAAATTGAAGTTGGGACGCATGAAGCGGTTCTGTAATGACATGGGAACCCTCATGGCCGCTTTAGTGAAGTATGCCGATTCGGACAGTACCAAGGATCCCGAGCCTGATGATGATGAAGCAGGGAAGGGAAAGAAGAATAGCAACTCCAAACAGCAGCAGTACAAACTAGCGGGTCATGGAAACGGAGGCAAGCGCAAAGCGGATGGCAGCGTGGACTTTGTGGCCAACACTAATGCACAGGACAGGGGGCAGCGGCGCAGAGGTAAAGCGGCAAATCGTAATGGGGCTCCCAATCCTAACGCAAGCCGTTTGAACTATTTGTTGAATCAGCCTTGCCCGAAGCACGGGACGAAGGAGGCGCCGGCTAACCATCTTTGGAAAGATTGTTATATCATGCAGGAGTTCAAAAACTCTAATGCTTTCCGGTATGATCACGGATCAGGTGGCGGTTCAGGATCCGGTTTCCACGGGCCGGATCACGATGGAGCTTCCGGTTCAGGTCGCAATCAGGGCGGTCACAATCACCAGAATAATCAGAACAGCCAGCAGCAGCAGCAGCAGTCGGGTTATCAGAGCCAGCCAAAACAGTTGAACAATGGGCAGTATCATGTTTTCACAACTAGTTTGGATAAACGCGACCGAAAACTCCACAGGCGAGCGGTGAATTCTGTTGAACCGGCCTTACCACGTTACTTGCGCTGGTCGGAGCAGCCTATCGTGTGGAGCAGAGAGGATCACCCGCCCCGGGTTGATAATCCGGGCCAGCTAGCATTAGTGGTAGACCCTCAGGTGGGGGGTTATAAATTCACCAAGGTACTCATGGATGGAGGAAGCAGTATTAACATATTGTACTATGAGACATTCCGCCGCATGGGTTTAACAGACAAAGATCTCAGACCGTCGAATACGGTGTTCCATGGTGTGGTGCCTGGCAAATCTGCATATCCTGTTGGTAAGATAGCCCTGGATGTGGCCTTTGGGGACGAGCACGACTCCCGGTCGGAAAAACTAACATTTGAGGTGGTGAAGATCCGGAGCCCGTATCACGCCTTGTTTGGCCGGCCGGCTTACGCCAAGTTCATGGCGCGGCCTTGTTATATCTACTTGCAGCTCAAGATGCCGGGTTACAAGGGGACCATAACGGTTCATGGGAGCCGTAGGGTCGCTTTGGAATGTGAGGAAGGTGATGCGGCTTATGCAGAGTCAGTCTGTGCCACGGAGGAGTTGAAGTATTATAAGGACAATGTTGATCCGGCGGATATGACCCCTTTAAAGAAGCCAACTACAGAGCATGATTCAGATCTGAAGTTCAAATCGGCAGCTGAGACCAAGCTTGTTGACTTCGTGCCCGGCGATTCGTCCAAGCAGTTCACTATCAGTGCCAACCTGGATCCCAAATAGGAAAGCGCGCTCATCGAGTTCATCCGTGAGAATCGGGACATTTTTGCATGGAAGCCGTCTGACATGCCAGGTGTACCGAGGGAACTCGCTGAGCACACTCTTAATGTGGATCCTAAGTATAAACCGGTGAAACAGTT
This sequence comes from Triticum aestivum, assembly GCF_018294505.1. Classification (NCBI taxonomy): domain Eukaryota; kingdom Viridiplantae; phylum Streptophyta; class Magnoliopsida; order Poales; family Poaceae; genus Triticum; species Triticum aestivum. Next base: position 695,135,568 of record NC_057813.1, read on the forward strand.
CCTCCGCCGGTTTAACGAAGAAAGACGCAAAGCCATTGGAGAGGAAGTGGCCAGGCTTTTAGCAGCTGGTTTTATTATTGAGGTGTTCCATCCAGAGTGGCTTGCTAATCCGGTGCTGGTTCTTAAGAAAAACGGCACTTGGCGTATGTGTGTGGATTACACAGATCTTAACAAAGCCTGTCCGGCAGATCCTTTTGCCCTCCCCCGTATTGACCAGATCATTGATGCCACGGCGGGTTGTGAGCGTTTGAGTTTTTTGGATGCATATTCTGGATATCATCAGATCAAGATGGCGGTTAAGGACCAGGAGAAAACAGCATTTATTACTCCCTTTGGAGCCTTCTGCTATGTATCTATGCCCTTCGGGCTCAAGAGTGCCCAAGCCACCTATCAACGGTGTATACAGAATTGCCTGCATAAACAGATTGGCCGCAATGTGCACGCCTATGTGGATGATATTGTAGTGAAGTCAAGACAGAAGGAGACACTGGTGGATGATTTGAAGGAGACCTTTGACAACTTGCGAGTTTACAAGATGATGCTTAATCCGGCCAAGTGTGTCTTTGGTGTTCCGGCAGGCAAGTTATTGGGTTTCCTGGTGTCTAACAGAGGAATCGAGGCTAACCCGGAGAAGATTACGGCTATTACATCCCTAGCTAAACCAAAATGTATCAACGATGTTTAGCGTTTGGCGGGCCGGATCGCTGCACTAAGCCGGTTTATCAGCCGCCTCGGAGAAAAGGCCATTCCTTTGTACCAAATGCTGAGGAAGACAGACCATTTCATTTGGAGTCCGGCTGCTGATGAAGCATTTGAGGACCTGAAGCGGCAGTTGGCCAATCCGCCTGTTCTTGCAGCTCCGGTCGACAAGGAGCCACTATTATTATACGTAGCGGCCAATGCTCGGGAAGTTAGCGTGGCTATTGTGGTGGAACGCAAAGAGGCAGGCAAGGAATATCCGGTTCAGCGGCCGGTTTATTATTATCAGTGAGGTGCTTATTGAATCCAAGCAAAGGTATCCGCATTGGCAGAAGCTGGTCTATGGTGTTTTTATGGCCAGTCGGAAGTTGAAGCAGTATTTTCAAGGGCACCCCATCACAGTGGTCAGTTCAGCTCCCTTGGGTGATATTATACAGAATCGGGAGGCGACTGGCCGGATTGCCAAGTGGGCTATAGAGCTTGGGCCACACGGACTGAAGTACGTGCCTCGGACGGCAGTGAAGTCTCAAGCACTTGTTGATTTCATCAATGACTGGACGGAGTTACAAGCACCAGAGGAGAAGCCGGATCACACATATTGGACTATTCATTTTGACGGATCCAGGCAATTGGAAGGCTCGGGGGCTGGAGTCGTATTAACTTCCCCACGAGGTGATAAGTTTTGTTATGTTCTCCGCTTAATGTTCCCTTGTACTAATAATGCAGCTGAGTACGAAGCCTTGCTCCATGGTCTCCGGATGGCTAAAGAGATGAATTTAAGCCGGGTTAAGTGCTTTGGTGACTCGGACCTAGTGGCTCAACAGGTGTCTGGCACTTGGGATTCTAAGGACCCGCTCATGGCTGCATATCGTCGGGAAGTGGATAATATTGCAGGTTGTTTCAAGGGTTATCAAGTGGATCATGTGGACCGTCGGAAGAATGAAGCGGCGGATGCTTTAAGCCGGTTGGGCTCTCAGCGTAAACCGGTCCCGCCTAACGTCTTTTTGGACGTGTTGCACAACCCGTCAGTCAAGCTCCCAGGTGAGGTGGATTTGGCTATCCCTGATCCGGAGGCTCAATTGGTGGCAGCCCTGCATGTTATTCCGGATTGGACAGTTCCTTATCTTGCGTACATGAACCGGGGGGAGTTACCAGAGGATGAGATTCTGGCCAGGCAGATAGTCCGGCGATCCAAGTCTATGACGATTGTCAATGGTGAATTACATCATTGCAGTGTATCAGGGGCGTTTCAACGTTGTGTTTCTCCTGAGGAAGGCTGTGAAATCTTAAGAGAAATCCATGAAGGGGATTGTGGACACCACGCCGGTTCAAAGTCTCTGGTGGCAAAGGCGTTTCGTCACGGGTTCTACTGGTTGACAGCGCATGCTGACGCGGAGGACTTGGTTAAACGGTGTGATGGATGTCAGAAATTTTCAAGGCGTGCTCATGTGCCGGCTCAAGAATTGAGGATGATCCCAATAACATGGCCGTTTGCAACTTGGGGGCTGGATATGGTTGGGCCTTTTAAAAGATCCAAGGATAAGAAAACCCACCTTTTGGTGGCAGTTGACAAATTTACCAAGTGGGTTGAAGCGGAGCCTGTCAGCAAGTGTGATGCAGCAACAGCGGTGCAGTTCATCAAGAAGGTGATTTTCCGGTTTGGTTTTCCACACAGTATCATTACTGACAATGGTACCAATTTATCCAAGGGCGCTATGAAGGAGTTCTGTGAACGTGAGCACATCCGACTTGACGTGTCGTCAGTGGCACACCCCCAGTCCAATGGACAGGCAGAACGAGCTAATCAGGAAATCTTGCGAGGCATCAAACCCCGGCTTTTGGTCCCATTGCAAAGAACACCAGGATGTTGGGTTGAAGAGCTACCATCTGTATTATGGAGTATCAATACTACGCCAAACCGGTCCACAGGATACACGCCATTTTTCATGGTCTATGGAGCAGAGGCAGTTCTCCCTAGTGACATCCGGCACGATTCGCCTCGTGTGGCAGCTTATGTTGAAGCAGACAATGAGACAGCACGGCAAGACGCTTTGGACCTATTGGACGAGGAGCGTGATATAGCGGCTGCCCGTTCGGCGATTTACCAGCAAGATCTTCGTCGCTATCACAGTCGCCGGGTTAGAACCAGAACTTTTCAAGAAGGAGATTTGGTGCTTCGACTCATCCAAGATCAAACGGATATGCACAAGTTATCCCCACCTTGGGAGGGACCTTTCATGGTCAGCAAGAATTTGCACAACGGGTCGTACTATCTGATTGATATTCGAGGGCATCAAGACTCACGTACATCAGAGGAGGAGACCAACAGGCCGTGGAATATAGCTCATCTTCGGCCTTACTATACTTGAGCCATCGGCTCTATCTATGTACATATCATGACAATGTATATATTATCTTTGATATATCAAACCGGAGCCTCAGCTAAAGCGGGGTCTCTGTCTTTCTCATCATGCGAGGTTACACGGAGTGGTTCTATTTAAAGCGGCCTCCGTTTACCCCTTGACATTTGTTTTTTATATATCACTGGGGGCCTTGGTCGTGTCCGAACCAACGAACACCCTTTGATAGGCGACAGCCACCAGATCATTTGGGGACATGGTCAAGTCTGAACCAGTCACGCCTCTTGGTCGGCCTAAGGCCACAAAATCACTTGGGGGCATGGTCGAACCCGAACCATTGTCACGCCTCTTGATCTGGCATATATGCCACGAGTCATTTGGGGACCTGGCTGACTTGAATCATTGTCACTCCTATTGGGGGCCTTGATCCTGTCCGACCATGGTAATACCATCTGAACAGCTCAGTATAGCATATTTTTGCAAATGGTTTTTATCATTGCCTTTGCTTCCATGTTGTTTTCATGGTTTGTTCGTTCTTTGCTTTTGTTGGATTTCTTTTATGTCAACAAGCATATTTTTTCCGGTTCAGCCAATGATTTTTGATCCCCCTTTAAATCCGGAGGAGTCTGCCTGGTTTACCTTTTCCCTGTTAACATCATGGAGTAACCAGGGGGCTCGTATTAAGTCAGTACGGTTTGTACGGGAGCTACTTTCTCCCTTTTTGACGGTAATGGTTTATAAAACCACCGCTTCAGGCTTGGCTAAAGCCAGCTTTATGATCAAACATGGAAGGTATTTATGTATCATCTATTTGTTATATTACTGATACATATATCAAGATCATAATCCGGCTGACGGTATAACCGCCACCGAAGTTCAAATTTTTCTGATTCCAGGAAATATGAATTAAAGTTTTTCAAGCAAAAGCTTCAGTACTTATGCACGAAGGCATATTCCAGGCAGAAGTTTTAACTATCCTATTACAAGGCAGCATGGTGCTCAAACAAAATCATTGTTTTTGTGGAAGGATGTTGCAAATAGCTCTTCAAACCGGCTTCCGGTTCAAGCCTGCTCCTCGTCCTCCGCCGCTTCAGCTTCCTCGTCCCTACCCATTGGCTGGAAATCAACAGTGGTCCAGTCGATTCCCATTAAAGCTTGGAAAACAGCCTCTTCATGGATCAGGGAAGACGGTTCAATATCAGGGGCGTAAGTGTGCTTACGGATTGGAGGAATCAGATTCTCCGCTTCAACAGTTGGGGCAGGCACTCGCTTGTTTTGATTATTATATTGCGCTTGATAATGCGTCAAATCTGCCTCTTCAGCTAGCTGGCAAGCCAGAGGGCGCAATGCACGGTTTATGGCCCTTAAATCTTCTTCGTTGAATTCAAAGCCATCTTCTTTCAGACTGGGATAGCCTTGAGCTGCTTCCACAGGATCAAAGTCAGGCACCCATGCCTTTGCCCGGATTAAGGCATTGATGGCTCCGGTTCGGGCAGCGGATTTTTTCAGCTCCTCAATCCGGGCTGGAAGCATTGACAACTTGCTAAGAGTGTCCTGGATTAAAGAGGGCACCGGGTTGTTGGGAGAAGTTGTGGTGATGATCCGTTGGGCTCCGGCATACAATTGTTCCACCAAGGTGTAGGCAGCTTTCAATTTCTTCCGCACGTCATTTCCTAAGTGCCCAATACGTGTGCCTACAACAAGATTGGAATGGTCTCAAACCGGATTTACGATACAGCAGATTCAAATTTATCACAGAAGTTACAAGGAGCTTACCAAAGATTGCAGCAGTCATGGAGTGTATTTGCCGCTGTACGGCCGTCAGTTCATCCACCACCGGTTTAAGGGCCGCTTCAGCATTTTCCGCTCTTTTGGTCAAACCGGCCTTCTCAGTGGCCCAGTCAGCCCGCTCTTTCTTGAAGCCTTCTTTCAGCCGTTCAGTAGTGCTCAAAGTACTGGTTAATTCTTGCTTGGCCTTGTCTGTTTCAGCCTGCTGGGTCTTTAGGGCCTCCTGCAAATCGGCAATCCAGTCCTCCTTGATTTTCACCTCAGCCTGCATAGAGATGGTATTTTAAGCTTTTGCACAGGCGATCCAAGAAATGGAAGTATCAACCACATAACAAAGTTATATGCCTGATACTTGGGGGCTAATGCACCTTCAATTTTTTGTATATTGCTAGATTACAAAGTCCCAAGCTCAATACAAGTATTCAACTTGGCACTTGGGGGCTAATGGCTATTTGATCAAGTTATGTTCTAAGGACAACTTTTTATTTTTGAGCCCCGGTTTACTTATGCTAAGTTAGACTGGCTCTCGAGGGTTATGCCGACGGATTTCAAAAATGTTCAGGATCAAGTCCCGGTTTGACCAAGGTCACAAACCGGCCCTTGGGGGCTACAAGGATGAATGCAATGGCAGAAAGGAATTAAGGAATTTACCTCAAATTTATCCCTCATCATTTTGACCAGGCCAGCCTCACAGTCACGGCTAGTGTAAAACCGGTTTAAATAGCCAGAGTGAAGATCTTGAGCATTCAGAGCGGCGTATGTCTCTAATTCAACATCCCATTTTCCTTTGTTCAAAGGGGAAGAATCCTCTTTGATGGTATGCCTGGTAAGGGTGGCAGGATTCCCGGGTTCAGAGCGGCCTACGCCGGTAATCACAACATCATCATCTTTTGACTCGTCAGTTTGGGTTGGTGCGGCTGTTTTGTCAGCAGGAGTGTGGGATTTCTCAATCTGGACAGAGCTGGCAGGCGGATCAGCAGAGGCTGGAGTATGAATAAGACCTTCTTCAGGGATAACGTCGTCTTGCAGAGGAGGATCATTGGGGATATCTTCACAAGTAAATACTTCATGATCCGGTGCTTGGTCATGTTCTGGGGCTACATCCTCTTCAGCCGCTTTATCCAGGCGGGCCTTCTTGCTTGGTTTCGGTTTAGCCCTGAAAGAAAAACAAAAAATCAAGAAAAAGCATAAGCCATTATGCGGTATACTGGAAGCATATGTTCAGTTTAACTTACCCAACAACTGTTTTCAAAGGTGGTAGCTGAGTGGCTGACGATTCACCAGACGATGAATGAGAAATGACCTGATAATCGGAGTCGGATGGATTAAGAGGTTGACGGAAGAAACCTGCTTTACGATTTAAATCAATAAAAAGGTCGGAGACCTCGGAGCGGCGTTTTCGAACCGGACTGTTTGGTAAACCGGCAGAGGTAACTACCTGGCCATTGTGCCGGGTTGTGCGGCGAGCTTCGTGTTGCTGGGTCTTCATAAGAAATTGGGAATCCAGATAAGCAAGAGGATGAGAAAATTTAACTTTCCGGTTTGCCCGGCGAAATTTAGGCAAAGGCAGGATTTCTGAATCGGAAGAGAGAATGGTTACCTCAACGAAACCCGCGTTGCTGGCTTCAGCGTCATCCTGACAAGCATTATCATCAATAAGGCGTGTAAAAAGCAAGCCAAGTGAATCAAGTTCTACCTCAAGATCCGGATTACCCACATCATCATCAATGGCTGGGTCAGATGAAGCGGTGGTTTTTCTCTTATGAGCTGGTTTCTTGATAACCTTGGTCTTGGGCCGGGTTGGCCGTCCTGCCTTCTCCGTTTTGTCTTGAGGAAGTTTCTTACTCCAAAATGGATTATCATCCTGGATCAGCAGTAATTAAATGTTGAACATATAAAATAGTAACCGGTTCAACAATAGAGCAATTAAAATATTACTGCTGGCGGTTTGTTGGTGGTGCAGTAAGGAGGCAGACCGGTTTGAGCACAGAGGTGCTCCGGTTCATTCAGCATCTTTTTCACAGATGCTGTGACTTCGTCATCAGGGAGTTGGATTTTAGTGTGTCGGAGTGGGTCATCGACACTATCAGTATACTCGCACATCAAATTTGGGCGCCGGCTTAGAGGCAAAATGCTCCATGATATCCAGCAGCGTGCAAGGTCTATTCCTGTTAAACCATTGGCCATGAAGGCCCGGAGCTTGGACAGTTGAGGAGCATATTTAATTCTCTCCTTGGCGCTTAGCTTTTGTGGAAAAGGGTGAGTGTTGCTGAGCCGTTCCGGACGGAAGCCAGGCAAGGGATTTTCATTGTCAGGAGAGGTATCCTTGCAATAAAACCAAGTTGCGTTCCTTTCCTTGGGGTGAGTATGGAGTTTGACGTGGGGATAGGTGATTTCTTTCCTTTTCTGAATGGCCATACCGCCCAGTTCGGTATTAGGGCCGTCAGTGAATTCAGTATGGCGGTTCAGATGAAAGAGATCTCTAAATAACTCGACTGAAGGCTCCTCTTGAAGGTATGCCTCAGAAAGTACTTGAAAGTGACATAGATTGGTGACGGAGTTGGGGCCAATATCCTGTGGACGGAGTTGAAAGTTGGCTAACACATCCCGATAAAATTTAGAGCCGGACGGTTTGAAGCCCCGGGCCATATGATCTGCGAAGACCACGACCTCTCCTTCCTGGGGCGTAGGAGGACATTCATCTCCAGGAACCCTCCAGTGAATCGTACCTTTGCTATCCAAAGCGCTGATCAGGACTAGATCGTCCAGCTGTGATTCTGTGACACGGGAGGGAACCCAGTTGCACTCGTACACTTGTTTGGCCATGACGAGATCTACAAGAAATAAGTGATCCGGTTCAAGGACATGCCGGATAAAAAGGTGTTGATCTAATTACGGTAAACCGGAGGCAGTACCCATAAACCGGTCTTCTACAACGCGGCATCAGATGGATTCTGGCGGTTCAACCAGGGGACTAATGACATATATACCGGTTTAGCAATTTTTTCTCTATGGTGAAGTTAAACCGCCTGGCTTAAGCATCGGAAGCAATTGAAACTATGGATAACTAGTTATGCAGAAACAAATTTCACAAAATCGTGTTACAGCCGCGGATCTACAGCAAGCTCACAAAAACAGGAAATATTTCGAAGACTAAGGCGGAAACAGAAGTGAACCATTGAGCAGATATGTGCGGGAGATTTATGAGCTTGGATGAGAAATAGCAAGCGGATGCTAAAGGGATCGCTATTAAGCACAGCAAGAGTTCACAGATGCATTCAAGGTCAAAGAACAGCCATGAACGCGCAATGAACATAGCAAGAACATGGAACCCTAAGAACAGATCTAGGTTAAGAAGGAGAGAGAACTTACCGGGAACGGAGAAGATGCGGAAAGACGCCGCAACACTCTGGTACGTTCAGGTTGATGCAGCGGCCCGAGACGAGGCAGAGGTCGACGGTGGTGGCGGAGCTCCAAAGCCGGTGACGTGAGGAAGAAGAAGAAGAAGGGACGCAGGGGAAGAGAAAGGAAATGACCCTTCGGTCTTATTTATAAGGCAACCGAGCTAGGTCAAACGCGCGAATCCAGGAGCTGTCATTAAGAGGGCGTTATGAATTTCATAATGACGTCATGCCGGTTTACAGTAACCAAAACTGATGACGTCATGCCGGTTTACAGCAACCAAAAATGATGACGACATGGAGATTCGCCAATTAACAGAGGATATCCAAGACGCAAGATGGTGTGAAGGATTGACATGAACCAGTTCAAATCAATCTGGGGCCTAATGTTGGGGATATTACCACTAGGCGTAAACCGGCCTACTTGGGCCGGGTTAACTTCATTAGTGGCGTAACAGATGAAGGCCCAAGGCCTGTAGTCGGTTAGAACATGTAGCCGTAAACCGGCCTGCTGTATGACTTGTATTGTAAGTAAGGAATAGAGAGATACCCACCGGAATACGAGTATGAACCGGTTAGGACTCTATGGACCGACGGGCGTCACCCGTGTATATAAGGGGACGACCCGGTGGCGGTTCAGGACAGACAACCACAACTCGAGCCTAGGCGACGCTTGTTTGCTCCCTAGCCATCGAGATCATATCAATTCCATCACAACTAGACGTAGGCTTTTACCTTCATCGAAGGGGCCGAACTAGTATAAAACCCTCGTGTCTTTGTGTCCGCTTTAACCCCTTCAAGTAAACTCGTAGCGATGGCTCCACGACTAAGTCCTTTCGCTAGGACATCTGCCGTGACAAATCCACGACAGTTGTGGTTTTGATGCATAGGTAAGAACGGTTCCTGCTAAGCCCATAGCAGCCACGTAAAAATTGCAACAACAAAGTAGAGGACGTCTAACTTGTTTTTGCAGGGCATGTTGTGATGTGATATGGTCAAGACATGATGATATATAAATTTTTGTAGATGATCATGTTTTGTAACAAAGTTATCGGCAATTGGCACGAGCCATATGGTTGTCGCTTTATTGTATGCAATGCAATCTCCATGTAATTGTTTTTACTTTATCACTAAGCGGTAGCGATAGTCGTAGAAGAAATAGTTGGTGAGACGACAATGATGCATCGATGAATATCAAGGTGTCACGCCGGTGACGATGGAGATCATGACGATGCTTCGTGATAGAGATCCTGAGCACAAGATGATGATGGCCATATCATGTCATATATTTTGATTGCATGTGATGTTTATCCTTTATGCATCTTATTTTGCTTAGTACGGTGGTAGCATTATAAGATGATCTCTCACTAAATTTCAAGGTATAAGTGTTCTCCCTGAGTATGCACTGTTGCTACAGTTCGTCGTGCCGAGACACCACGTGATGATCGGGTGTGATAAGCTCTACGTTCACATACAATGGGTGCAAGCCAGTTTTTGCACACGCAGAATACTCGGGTTAAACTTGACGAGCCTAGCATATGCAGATATGGCCTCGGAACACTGAGACCGAGAGGTCGAGCGTGAATCCTATAGTAGATATGATCAACATAGTGATGTTCACCATTGAAAACTACTCCATCTCACGTGATGATCGGACATGGTTTAGTTGATATGGATCACGTGATCACTTAGATGATTAGAGGGATGTCTATCTAAGTGGGAGTTCTTAAGTAATATGACTAATTAAACTTTAGTTTATCAGGAACTTAGTACCTACTACGTCTTGAGCTTGCGTTCGTTTTTCTTGAAGAGGAAAGGGTGATGCGCAGAGTAGCATAAGTATTTCCCTCAGTTTTTGAGAACCAAGGTATCAATCCAGTAGGAGGCTCCTCAAAAGTCCCACGCACCTACACAAACAAACAAAGAACTCGCAACCAACGCAATAAAGGGGTTGTCAATCCCTTCACGCCCACTTGCGAAAGCGAGATCTGATAGAGATAGTATGATAAGATAAATATATTTTTGGTATTTTATAATTGAAGGAAATATGCCCTAGAGGCAATAATAAAGTTATTATTTATTTCCTTATTTCATGATAAATGTTTATTATTCATGCTAGAATTGTATTAACCGGAAACATGATACATGTGTGAATACATAGACAAACATATAGTCACTAGTATGCCTCTACTTGACTAGCTCATTAATCAAAGATGGTTATGTTTCCTAACCATAGACATGTGTTGTTATTTGATTAATGGGATCACATCATTAGGAGAATGATGTGATTTACATGACCCATTCCGTTAGCCTAGCACTTGATCGTTTAGTATATTGCTATTGCTTTCTTCATGACTTATACATGTTCCTGTAACTATGAGATTATGCAACTCTCGTTTACCGGAGGAACACTTTGGGCACTACCAAACGTCACAACGTAACTGGGTGATTATAAAGGAGTACTACAGGTGTCTCCGAAGGTACATGTTGAGTTGGCGTATTTCGAGATTAGGTTTTGTCACTCCGATTGTCGGAGAGGTATCTCTGGGCCCTCTCGGTAATGCACATCACTATAAGCCTTGCAAGCAATGTGACTAATGAGTTAGTTACGGGAATGATGCATTACGTAACGAGTAAAGAGACTTTCCGGTAACGAGATTGAACTAGGTATTGGATACCGACGATCAAATCTCGGGCAAGTAACATACCGATGACAAAGGGAACAACGTATGTTGTTATGCGGTTTGACCGATAAAGATCTTCGTAGAATATGTAGGAGCCAATATGAGCATCCAGGTTCCGCTATTGGTTATTGACCGAGAATAGTTCTAGGTCATGTCTACATAGTTCTCGAACCCGTAGGGTCCGCACGCTTAAGGTTTCGATGACAGTTATATTATGAGTTTATGAGTTTTGATGTACCAAAGGAGTTCAGAGTCCCAGATGAGATCGGGGACATGACGAGGAGTCTCGAAATGGTCGAGACGTAAAGATCGATATATTGGACGACTATATTCGGAGTTCGGAAAGGTTCCGAGTGATTCGGGTATTTTTCGGAGTACCGAAGAGTTACGGTAATTCGCCGGGGAGTATATGGGCCTTATTGGGCCATACGGGAATAGAGGAGAGAGGCCGAAAGGAAGGAGGCGCGCAGCCCCCCTCTAGTCCTAATTGGACAAGGGGTGCGGCCCCCCTTTCCTTCCTCCTCTCCCCCTCTTTCCCCCCTTCTCCTACTCCAACAAGGAAGGAGGGAGTCCTACTCCCGGTGGGAGTAGGACTCCCCTTGGCGCGCCCCCTCCTAGGCCGGCCGCACCTCCCCCCTCCCTCCTTTATATACGAGGGCAGGGGGGCACCTCTAGGCACAACAATAATTGATCCCTTGGATCTCTTAGCCGTGTGCGGTGCCCCCCTCCACCATAATCCACCTCGATAATATCGTAGCAGTGCTTAGGCGAAGCCCTGCGTCGGTAGTACATCAAGATCGTCACCACGCCGTCGTGCTGACGGAACTCTCCCTCGACACTTGGCTGGATCGGAGTTCGAGGGACGTCATCAAGCTGAACGTGTGCCAGAACTCGGAGGTGCCGTAGTTTCGGTGCTTGACCGGTCGGGCCGTGAAGACGTACGACTACATCAACCGCGTTGTTCTAACGCTTCCGCTTTCGGTCTACGAGGGTACATGGACACACTCTCCCCTCTCGTTGCTATGCCATCACCATGATCTTGCGTGTGCGTAATTTTTTTTTTGAAATTACTATGTTCCCCAACAGTGGCATCCGAGCCTAGGTTTTATGCGTTGATGTTATATGCACGAGTAGAACACAAGTGAGTTGTGGGCGATACAAGTCATACTGCTTACCAGCATGTCATACTTTGGTTCGGCGGTATTGTGAGATGAAGCGGCCCGGACCGACATTACGCGTACGCTTACGCGAGACTGGTTTCACCGTTACGAGCACTTGTGCTTAAAGGTGGCTGGCGGGTGTCTGTCTCTCTCACTTTAGCTGAATCGAGTGTGGCTACGCCCGGTCCTTGCGAAGGTTAAAACAGCACCAACTTGACGAACTATCGTTGTGGTTTTGATGCGTAGGTAAGAACGGTTCTTGCTCAGCCCGTAGCAGCCACGTAAAACTTGCAACAACAAAGTAGAGGACGTCTAACTTGTTTTTGCAGGGCATGTTGTGATGTGATATGGTCAAGACGTGATGAGATATAAGTTGTTGTATGAGATGATCATGTTTTGTTGAAGTTATCGGCAACTGGCAGAAGCCCTATGGTTGTCTCTTTGTTGCATAAGATGCAAGTGCCAAATAATTGCTTTACTTTATCGCTATGCGATAGCAATAGTTGCAAGAGCAATAGTTGGCGAGACGACCATGTGACGACACATTGATATAGATCAAGATGATGAAGATCATGGTGTCGTGCCGGTAACGATAGAGATCATGACAGTACTTTGGAGATGGAGATCAAAGGCGCAAGATGATCATGGCCATATCATGTCACATATTTTGATTGCATATGATGTTTATCTGTTATACATCTTATTCTGTTTTGTTTGACGGTAGCATTTTAAGATGATCTCTCACTAATTATCAAGAAGTGTTCTCCCTGAGTATGCACCGTTGCGAAAGTTCTTCGTGCTGAGACACCACGTGATGATCGGGTGTGATAGGCTCTACGTTCAAATACAACGGGTGCAAAACAGTTGCACACGCGGAATACTCAGGTTAAACTTGACGAGCCTAGCATATACAGATATGGCCTCGGAACACGGAGACCGAAAGGTCGAGCGTGAATCATATAGTAGATATGATCAACATAGTGATGTTCACCATTGAAACTACTCCATCTCACGTGATGATCGGACATGGTTTAGTTGATTTGGATCACGTAATCACTTAGATGACTAGAGAGATGTCTGTCTAAGTGGGAGTTCTTAAGTAATATGATTAATTGAACTTAAATTTATCATGAACTTAGTCCTGGTAGTATTTTGCAAATTATGTTATAGATCAATAGCTCGCGTTGTTGCTTTCATATGTTTATTTTGATATGTTCCTAGAGAAAATTGTGTTGAAAGATGTTAGTAGCAATGATGTGGATTGGATCCGTGATCTGAGGTTTATCCTCATTGCTGCACAGAAGAATTATGTCCTTAATGCACCGCTAGGTGACAGACCTATTGCAGGAGCAGATGCAGACGTTATGAACGTTTGGCTAGCTCAATATGATGACTACTTGATAGTTTAGTGCACCATGCTTAACGGCTTAGAATCGGGACTTCAAAGACGTTTTGAACGTCATGGACCATATGAGATGTTCCAGGAGTTGAAGTTAATATTTTAAGAAAATACCCGAGTTGAGAGATATGAAGTCTCCAACAAGTTCTTTAGCTAAAAGATGGAGGAGAATCGCTCAACTAGTGAGCATGTGCTCAGATTGTCTGGGTACTTCAATCGCTTGAATCAAGTGGGAGTTAATCTTCCAGATAAGATAGTGATTGACAGAGTTCTCTAGTCACCATCACCAAGTTAGTAGAACTTTGTGATGAACTATAGTATGCAAGGGATGACGAAAATGATTCCCGATCTCTTCGTGATGTTGAAATCGACGAAGGTAGAAATCAAGAAAGAGCATCAAGTGTTGATGGTTGACAAGATCACTAGTTTCAAGAAAAGGGGAACTTCAAGTAGAATGACAAGAAAGTTGTCACTCCCACGAAGAAGCCCAAAGCTGAACCAAAGCCTGAAACTGAGTGCTTACACTGCAAAGGAAATGGTCACTGGAAGCGGAAATGCCCTGAATATTTGGTGGATAAGAAGGTTGGCAAAGTGAACAAGGGTATATTTGATATACAGGTTATTGATGTGTGCCTTACTAGTGTTTATAGTAGCTCCTGAGTATTTGATACTTGTTCGGTTGCTAAGATTAGTAACTCGAAACAGGAATTACAGAATAAACAAAGACTAGTTGAGGGTGAAGTGATGATGTGTGTTGGAAGTGGTTCCAAGATTGATATGATCATCATCGCACACTCCCTATACTTTCGGGATTAGTGTTAAACCTAAATAAATGTTATTTAGCATTTGCGTTGAGCATGAATATGATTTGATCATGTTTATTGCAATACGGTTATTCATTTAAAGTCAGAGAATAATTGTTGTTCTGTTTACATGAATAAAACCTTTGATGGTCATACACCCAATGAAAATAGTTTGTTGGATCTCGATCGTAGTGATACACATATTCATAATATTGATGCCAAAAGATGCAAAGTTAATAATGATAGTGCAACTTATTTGTGGCACTGCCGTTTGGGTCATATCGGTGTAAAGCACATGAAGAAACTCCATAAAGATGGATTTTCGTAATCACTTGGTTATGAATCATTTGATGCTTGCGAACCGTGCCTTTTGGGCAAGATGACTAAAACTCCGTTCTCCGGAACAATGGAATGAGCTACTGACTTATTGGAAATAATACATACCGATGTATGCGATCCAATGAGTGTTGATGCTCGTGGAAAGTATCATTATTTTCTGACCTTCACAAGATGATTTGAGCAGATATGGGTATATCTACTTGATGAAACATAAGTCTGAAATAGTTGAAAGGTTCAAAGAATTTCAGAGTTAAGTGGAAAAATCATCGTAACAAGAAAATAAAGTTTCTGCGATCTGATCGCGGAGACGAATATTTGAGTTACGAGTTTGGTCTTCAATTAAAACAATGTGGAATAGTTTCACAGCTCACGCCACCTGGAACACCACAATGTTATGGTGTGTCTGAACGTCGTAACCGCACTTTATTGGATATGGTGCGATCTATGATGTCTCTTATCGGTTTACCGCTATCGTTTTGGGGTTATGCATTAGAGACAGCTGCATTCACTTTAAATAGGGCACCATCAAAATCCGTTGAGACGACGCCTTATGATCTGTGGTTTGGCGAGAAACCAAAGTTGTCGTTTCTTAAAGTTTGGGGCTGCGATGCTTATGTGAAAAAGTTTTCACCTGATAAGCTCGAACCCAAATCAAAGAAGTGCGTCTTCATAGAATACCCAAAGGTAACTATTGGCTACACCTTCTATCACAGATCCGAAAGCAAGATTCGTTGCTAAGATGGATCCTTTCTAGAGAAGGAGTTTCTCTCGAAAGAAGTGAGTGGGAGGAAAGTAGAACTTGATAAGATAATTGTACCTTCTCCCAAATTGGAAAGTAGTTCATCACAGAAATCAGTTCCTGTGACTACTACACCAATTAGTGAGGAAGTTAATGATGATGATCATGAAACTTCAGATTAAGTTACTACAGAATCTCGTAGGTCTTACAGAGTAAGATCCGCACCAGAGTGGTATGGTAATCCTGTTCTGGAAGTTATGTTACTAGACCATGACGAACCTACAAACTATGAAGAAGCGATGGTGAGCCCAGATTCCACAAAATGGCTTGAGGCCATGAGATCTGAGATAAGATCCATGTATGAAAACAAAGTATGGACTTTGATTGACTTGCCCAATGATCGGCGAGACATTGAGATTAAATGGATCTTCAAGAGGAAGACGGACGCTGATAGTGTTACTATCTACAAAGCTAGAATTGTCGCAAAAGGTTTTCGACAAGTTCAAGGTGTTGACTACGATGAGAGTTTTTCACTCGTATCTATGCTTAAGTCTGTCTGAATCATGTTAGCAATTGCCGCATTTTATGAAATCTGGCAAATGGATAAACAAAACTGCATTCCTTAATGGTTTTCTTAAAGAAGAGTTGTATATGATGCAACCAGAAGGTTTTGTCAATCCTAAAGGTGCTAACAAATTGTGCAAGCTCCAGCGATCCATCTATGGACTGGTGCAAGCATCTCGGAGTTGGAATATATGCTTTGATGAGTTGATCAAAGCATATGGTTTTATACAGACTTTTGAAGAAGCCTGTATTTACAAGAAAGTGAGTGGGAGCTCTGTAGCATTTCTAATATTATATGTGGATGACATATTGTTAATTGGAAATGATATGGAAATTCTGGATAGCATGAAAGGATACTTGAATAAGAGTTTTTCAAAGCAAGACCTCGGTGAAGCTGCTTACACATTGAGCATCAAGATCTATATAGATAGATCAAGACGCTTGATAAGATTTTTCAATGAGTACATACCTTGATAAATTTTTGAAATAGTTCAAAATGGAACAGCCAAAGAAGGAGTTCTTGCCTGTGTTACAAGGTGTGAAGTTGAGTAAGACTCAAGACCCGACCATTGCAGAAAATAGAAAGAGAATGAAAAGTCATTCCCTATGCCTCAGTCATAGGTTCTATAAAGTATGCTATGCTGTGAACCAGACCTATTGTATACCTTGCTCTGTGTTTGGCAAAGGAATACAATTTTGATCTAATAAGTAGATCACTGGACATGGGTCAAGAATATCCTTAGTGAGGACTAAGGAGATGTTTCTCGATTATGGAGGTGATAAAAGAGCCCGTCGTTAAAGTTACAACGATGCAAGCTTTTACACCAATCCAGATGACTCTAAGTCTCAATCTGGATACATATTGAAAGTGGGAGCAATTAGCTAGAGTAGCTCCGTGCAGAGCATTGTGGACATAGAATATTTGCGAAATACATACGGCTCTGAATATGACAGACCCGTTGACTAAGCTTCTCTCACGAGCAAAACATGATCATACCTTAGTACTCTTTTGGGTGTTAATCACATAGCGATGTGAACTAGATTATTGACTCTAGTAAACCCTTTGGGTGTTGATCACATGATGATGTGAACTATGGGTATTAATCACATGCAGATGTGAATATTGGTGTTAAATCACATAGCGATGTGAACTAGATTATTGACTCTAGTGCAAGTGGGAGACTGAAGGAAATATGCCCTAGAGGCAATAATAAAGTTATTATTTATTTCCTTATTTCATGATAAATGTTTATTATTCATGCTAGAATTGTATTAACCGGAAACATGATACATGTGTGAATACATAGACAAACATATAGTCACTAGTATGCCTCTACTTGACTAGCTCATTAATCAAAGATGGTTATGTTTCCTAACCATAGACATGTGTTGTCATTTGATTAATGGGATCACATCATTAGGAGAATGATGTGATTGACATGACCCATTCCGTTAGCCTAGCACTTGATCGTTTAGTATATTGCTATTGCTTTCTTCATGACTTATACATGTTCCTGTAACTATGAGATTATGCAACTCCCGTTTACCGGAGGAACACTTTGGGTACTACCAAACGTCACAACGTAACTGGGTGATTATAAAGGAGTACTACAGGTGTCTCCGAAGGTACATGTTGAGTTGGCGTATTTCGAGATTAGGTTTTGTCACTCCGATTGTCGGAGAGGTATCTCTGGGCCCTCTCGGTAATGCACATCACTATAAGCCTTGCAAGCAATGTGACTAATGAGTTAGTTACGGAATGATGCATTACGTAACGAGTAAAGAGACTTGCCGGTAACGAGATTGAACTAGGTATTGGATACCGACGATCAAATCTCGGGCAAGTAACATACCGATGACAAAGGGAACAACGTATGTTGTTATGCGGTTTGACCGATAAAGATCTTCGTAGAATATGTAGGAGCCAATATGAGCATCCAGGTTCCGCTATTGGTTATTGACCGAGAATAGTTCTAGGTCATGTCTACATTGTTCTCGAACCCGTAGGATCCGCACGCTTAAGGTTTCGATGACAGTTATATTATGAGTTTATGAGTTTTGATGTACCAAAGGAGTCTGGAGTCCCAGATGAGATCGGGGACATGACGAGGAGTCTCGAAATGGTCGAGACGTAAAGATCGATATATTGGACGACTATATTCGGAGTTCGGAAAGGTTCCGAGTGATTCGGGTATTTTTCGGAGTACCGGAGAGTTACGGGAATTCGCCGGGGAGTATATGGGCCTTATTGGGCCATACGGGAATAGAGGAGATAGGCCGAAAGGAAGGAGGCGCGCAGCCCCCCTCTAGTCCGAATTGGACAAGGGGTGCGGCCCCCCTTTCCTTCCTCCTCTCCCCCTCTTTCCCCCCTTCTCCTACTCCAACAAGGAAGGAGGGAGTCCTACTCCCGGTGGGAGTAGGACTCCCCTTGGCGCGCCCCCTCCTAGGCCGGCCGCACCTCCCCCCTCCCTCCTTTATATACGGGAGCAGGGGGGCACCTCTAGGCACAACAACAATTGATCCCTTGGATCTCTTAGCCGTGTGCGGTGCCCCCCTCCACCATAATCCACCTCGATAATATCGTAGCGGTGCTTAGGCGAAGCCCTGCGTCGGTAGTATATCAAGATCGTCACCACGCCGTCGTGCTGACGGAACTCTCCCTCGACACTCGGCTGGATCGGAGTTCGAGGGACGTCATCGAGCTGAACGTGTGCTAGAACTCGGAGGTGCCGTAGTTTCGGTGCTTGATCGGTCGGGCCATGAAGACGTACGACTACATCAACCGCGTTGTTCTAACGCTTCCGCTTTCGGTCTACGAGGGTACGTGGACACACTCTCCCCTCTCGTTGCTATGCCATCACCATGATCTTGCGTGTGCGTAGGAAATTTTTTGAAATTACTACGTTCCCCAACAATAATATAGATGCAAAAAGTAAAGATGCAAATAAAAGTAGATTGGAAGCAAATATGATAAGAGATAGACCCGGGGGCCATAGGTTTCACTAGAGGCTTCTCTCGAGATAGCATAAGTATTACAGTGGGTGAACAAATTACTGTCGAGCAATTGATAGAAAAGCGAATAATTATGAGATTATCTAGGCATGATCATGTATATAGGCATCACGTCCGCAACAAGTACACCGACTCCTGCCTGCATCTACTACTATTACTCCACACATCGACTGACTCCTGCCTTCATCTAGAGTATTAAGTTCACAAAGAACAGAGTAACGCATTAAGCAAGATGACATGATGTAGAGGGATGAACTCATGCAATATGATATAAACCCCATCTTTTTATCCTCGATGGCAACAATACTATAGGTGCCTTGCAACCCTTTTTGTCACTGGGTAAGGACACCGCAAGATTGAACCCAAAGCTAAGCACTTCTCCCATGGCAAGAAAGATCAATCTAGTAGGCCAAACCAAACTGATAATTTGAAGAGACTTGCAAAGATAACTCAATCATACATAAAAGAATTCAGAGAAGATTCAAATATTATTCATAGATAAACTTGATCATAAACCCATAATTCATCGGATGTCGACAAACACATCGCAAAAAGAGATTACATCGAATAGATCTCCACAACGGAGGGGGAGAACATTGTATTGAGATCCAAAAAGAGAGAAGAAGCCATCTAACTAATAACTATGGACCCGTAGGTATGTGGTAAACTACTCACAACTCATCGGAGGGGCAAGGATGTTGATGTAGAAGCCCTCCGTGGTTGATTGCCCCTCCGGCAGAGTGTCGGCAAAGGCTCCAAGATGAGATCTCGCGGATACAGAAGGTTACGGTGGTGGAAATTGTATTTCGTCTGCTCCCTGGATGTTTTCGGGGTACGTAGGCTTATATAGGAGGAAGAAGTACGTCGGTGGACGCCCGAGGGGCCCACGAGACAGGGGCGCGCCCTATAGGGGGGGGGGCGCCCTCCTATCTCGTGGCCGCCTCAGCTGCTTCTTGACTTGCACTCCAAGTCCTCTGGATCACTTTTGTTCCAAAAATCACGCTCCCGAAGGTTTCATTCCGTTTGGACTCCGTTTGATATTCCTTTTCTTCGAAATACTGAAATAGGCAAAAAAACAACAATACGGGTTGGGCCTCCGGTTAGTAGGTTAGTTCCAAAAATGATATAAATGTGTAAAATAAAGCCCATAACATCCAAAAGGGGTAATATAATAGCACTGAACAATCAAAAATTATAGATACGTTGGAGACGTATCAAGCATCCCCAAGCTTAATTCCTGCTCGTCGTCGAGTAGGTAAATGATAAAAAGAGAATTTTTGATGTGGAATGCTACCTAGCATAATTCTCAATGTAATTTTCTTTATTGTGGCATGAATGTTCAGATCCAAATGATTCAAAATAAAAGTTCATATTGATAAAAGAAATAGTAACACTTCAAGCACACTAATCAAAGTAATCATGTCTTCTCAAAATAACATGGCAAAAGAAAGTTCATCCCTACAAAATCATATAGTTAGGCTATGCTTCATTTTCGTCACACAAAGATGTTCCCAACTTCTAAACCTCCGATGACAAGCCAAGCAATTGTTTCATACTTAAATAATCTCAAACTTTTTCAACCTTCACGCAATACATGAGCGTGAGCCATGGACATAGCACTATGGGTGGAATAGAATATGATGATGGGGATTGTGTGGAGAAGACAAAAAAGGAGAAAGTCTCACATTGACGAGGATAATCAACGGGCTATGGAGATGCCCATCAATTGATGTCAACATGAGGAGTAGGGATTGCCATGCAACGGATGCACTAGAGCTATAAATGAATGCTCAACAAAAGAAAACTAGTGGGTGTGCATCCAACTTGCTTGCTCATGAAGACCTAGGGCATTTGAGGAAGCCCATCGTAGGAATATACAAGCCAAGTTCTCTAATGAAAAATTCCCACTAGTATGAAAAAGACAATCTATGAGACTAACTAAATGAAAAACATGGTGCTACTTTGAAGCACAATATATGAGACTCACTACATGAATAACAAAGTGCCCTTTATTTATTTATTTTCTTTTTTTCCTTTTTTCCTTTTTTTCCTTTTTTGGGCCTTTCTTTTTTTCTTTTGGCCTTTCTTTTTTTTATTTTTTTTATTTTTGGGAAATGCTCTAATAATGATGATCATCACACTTCTATTGATTACAACATATGAATTACAACTCGAAACTAGAACAAGATATGACTCTATATGAATGCCTCCAGCGGTGTACCGGGATGGTGCAATGAATCAAGAGTGACATGTATGAAAAATAATGCATGGTCGCTTTGCAACAAATACGATGTCAAATACATGATCATGCAATGGCAATATGACAAAAGTAATGTATGTCATGAGGATGAAGAACGAAACGGTGGAAAGTTGCATGGCAATATATCTCGGAATGGCTATGGAAATGCCATAATAGGTAGGTATGGTGGCTGTTTTGAGGAAGATATAAGGAGGTTTATGTGTGCTAGAGCGTATCGTATCACGGGGTTTGGGTGCACCGGCGAAGTTTGCACCAACTCTCAAGGTGAGAAAGAGCAATGCACGGTATCGAAGAGGCTAGCAATGATGGAAAGGTAAAAGTGCGTATAATCCATGGACCCAACATTAGTCAAAAGAACTCATATACTTATTGAAAAAATTTAGAAGGCATCAAAAATCAAGTACTACGTGCATGATCCTAGGGGGATAGATTGGTAGGAAAAGACCATCGCTCGTCCCCGACCGCCACTCATAAGGATGCACAAGCCAGGTACACTTCATGTTTCAAATTTGTTACACAACTTTAACCATACGTGCATTCTACGGGACTTGCTAACTTCAACACAAGCATTCTTTAAATTCATAATCACCCAACTAGCATGACTTTAATATCACTACCTACATATCTCAAAACAATTATCAAGTATCAAATTGATCATAGCATCCAATTCACTTCCCATGATAGTTTTTATTATACCCAACTTGGATGCCTACCATTCTAGGACCAATTTTATAACCATAGCAAATACCATGTTGTTCTAAAAGACTCTCAGACTAATATAAGTGAAGCATGAGAGACTAGCAATTTCTACAAAGATAAGTCACCACCGTGCTCTAAAAGATATAAGTGAAGTACTAGAGCAAAAACTATCAAGCTCAAAAGATATAAGTGAAGCACAAAGCATATTCTAGCAAATTCTAATCAAGTAGGCTTCTCCCAAAAGGTGTGTACAGCAAGGATGATTGTGATAAACTGAAAAGTAAAGACTAATATAATACACGATGCTCCAAGCAAAACACATATCATGTGGCGAATAAAAATATAGCTCCAAGTAAAGTTACCAATGAACGAAGACGAAAGAGGGGATGCCTTGCCGGGGTGTCGGGGGTTGGGTACGACATATGCCAAAGGATGGCTTATCATGGTGGGAGCGAGTAGAACGTCGCCGGTGCCCGGAAGCGGGATGAGGCGAAGACATGCACGCCGGCGGATCTTACCCAGCTTTAGGGCTCTCCGAGGAGATAACACCCCTACTGCTGTTCTGCGGGGTCTCCGCATGGTCACTATGGCAAAGTGAATACAATGGTGCTCCTAGAGCTGTTTCTGGAGGTAGGAGAGGGCAAGGCTAGTTCTCTCCTTCCTATGCGATCGGTCTAATGCTAAAGAGGCTATATCCGTTGCATGGGTGCCCCAGGGGGCTTATATAGGCCTGCCCCCCCAGGGATACAATGGTAATCCGGCTGGGCGCGGGTCCCAGCCATCTGTCTCTCAGGTCGCCGTCTTCTCCTCCGACTTCTGGGGCCCGCCGACTGGCGGGCCCCGCGTACAAGCCTGGTACTGTAGCGGTGCTTCTGATGACGCTGGCTTGGTCACGGGGTCATGGCAACAGTGCCGCCGTCTGGAGGGCGATCACTGTCGCCATTCCCCGTCTTGTCTGGTTAATGGCGTGCGGGGCCCGTGGGAGGGGCCGGCCGACTCCAGGGGCCGACTCCCACGAGGCCGTCTTCGTGGCGCTTCTCGCCGCCTTTGGTACTCCCGCTGATGGATGGGTCCCGCCGTCTCAGGGCCGTACAGGTAGACCATCATGGGCACAGTGTGCCGCCCACGGGGGCTGAGGTCAGGGCAGGCATGGCAACAGTGCTGCGCCACGATGGAGATCTCCAGCGATACGGCGCACTGTAGCCATGCCAGCCCCTCGTAAGCGGGGTGGAGATGGCCACGCTGCGACCGTACTCCGCCCCGTCCATCGTGGCGAAGGAAGGAGGTGGTTGGAGTCACGGGCCGACTCCCATAGTCGTCTTCTCTTGAAGTCGTCAGCTAAGAGTCGGCCCATCTGGAAGCCGGCGCCCAAGAGTCGGCTTAATTCGAAGTCGTCCCTGGAACTCGGCCGTGAGGGACAGTTGCTGCCGACTCCCAGGAGGCGGCTCTTCATCGTGGAGTCTTGAGGGGCGCAGTCTGCCCCGATGTTTTGAAAGGTTCTGGGGCTCGGGTTAGCCTACCCGTGGCCCATTACTCCAACAATAGTCCCCGAAGCTGGTGAGGCACCATGGGAGACGCGCCGGGGAGCCTCAACAGTTTCATCTCTCCGGGGGTGGAATCTCGACCTCGCTTCGCCGTCTTCCTCCAGGCCGACTAGCTAGAGTCGGACTCGCAGAAGGCCGTCTTGCCTCTTAGAGGGTTTGAACGTCGCGGCGTGGTCCAGGCGGCGTGCCTGATAAGCTTCCGAGCAGCCGCCCGTTGCAGGTCCGTCGCGTGGCGCCATGTGGCGGGGTCAGTCTGCCCACCCACGCGCGCGACGGGACAGGACCTCAGGCGGGGCCCGCCACTACCGTGCCTCGGCACGCAAGCGGATTTGCTGCGGCCGTGCGGACGGTTGGGTTTCCCACGCCGTAACTGCACGCAGTTATTGCGTGTGGTAAATCGTGGGGGGCGTGGGGGCCGGGGTGCAGTTAATCCCACACCCGCCCCATCGGCTTCTCAGCCCTATGAGCCTATAAGTAGGCGGGAGGAGAGGAGCGGCGAAGCACGCGCGCCCATCTCCCCCACTCCCCTTGCTTCCTTCTTGCTTCTTCTCCCTCTCGCCGCCGCCGTACCGAGCTACGCCACGCTTGCGACGATGAGCCCTTCCTCCGCCACCGCACCTGCTGCCGTGCGCTCCGGCGTGTGGGACGGCTCCGAGGTGGACGACGACATCATCAAGTTCCTCCGCAAGACGCGCCGCCTCCCCGGCGTGGACCTAGTATGAGCCCGTGATGCGCCAGAGAGGGAAATAGTGCCGGCGCCGGAGGAGGGCGAGCGGGTCGTGTTCCGCTCGCACCTCATGCGCGGCTTGGGGCTGCCGGTGAGCGGCTTCTTCTGCTCCTTCTTGGAGTTCCACGGGCTCCAGCTGCACCACCTCCCCCCGAACACGATGGTGCTGCTGGCTGCCTTCGCCACCTTGTGCGAAGGCTTCCTCGGCGTTCTCCCTACAATCGAACTGTGGGGAGAGTTCTTCCAGTCCAAGCTCGGCACGCACGTCGCCGGCGTGCCGGCCCAGTGCGGCGCCTTCATCGCGATGCGGAGATCGACGGCCGAAAACCCTTTTCCCGCCATTCCGCTGATCAAGTCGGTGAAGATGTGGCAGCGTTCTTACTTCTATGTGAAGAACGTTGCCGCAGACGGTGACTGGGTCAATCTGCCGCCTTTCGAAGCCGGCGCACCGGCTGGGAGACTCCCTAGCTGGTCCCACCGGGTCAAGACGCTAACTCTCGCTGGTGCCGCCGCCGTTGCACGACTACGAGAGCTGACACAATCGGAGGGCCTGACCGGGTCCGACTTGCTGGTCACCTTCGTGGCGCGCCGAGTCCTCCCGCTCCAAGGCCGACCTCATCTGATCTGTCAGATGAGCGGCCACCGGGATCCGAGTTGGCTCTGCTCCAAGGACATGCCCCACGCAGAGGTGGCGGACATGGTGAGCTATATCTCAAACTGCAACCTCGCGGCGACTTGGCAGTTCGGCAAGGAGCCGTACTCACGCGCCAACCCCCTACCTGTCGTAAGTCGTCTTTCTTCTTCTTTTATCTTCTCTGCAGCCGAATCCGACTTCTAATCTTTTTGGTTTTTCTTGAGTCAGACCCCCCTCATCCAGCCTTCAGCCGGCACCGCGGGCTCGGCCCGCCAGTTTGTCCCCGATCGAGCGGAGAGCGACATCAACGACCCGGACTTGGGGGCCGCGGTGATGGAGGCCGATGCCGAAGGAGGAGGAGGAGGAGGA
>NC_057813.1:695161039-695197191 GCF_018294505.1 Triticum aestivum
TGGCCATCCGGGCGCGGGCTCCTCCGCCGGCTTGGATGGCCAAGGCGGCGCGAAGAGGCGCCGGGCCGGGCCGAGCTTGCTTGGCGGCCGGTCGAAGAAGTTCAAGGGGGCGGCCTCCACGACCAAGGGGGAAGAGGCGCTCGCGAAGGCCAACCGCTTCCGCAAGGAAGTGAAGAAGCCGCCACTGGTCTCCGCATAAGTGCCTCCGCCCTTGACTTGTTTTGCTCTTGGTGGATTTTTGTCCAAATCTTTTACATGCTTTCTTTGCCTCAGGGCTCCCCTCACCTTCAAGAGGGTCGCCGCCGCCTCCGTCATGGGGTCGGCGGAGACTTCCGCTAATACTCAGCAGATTGATCCCGCCGCCGACCTTCGGGAGGCGACGGAGCAGAACGCGCAGGAGAAGCGCGACGAGGACAAAGCCGCCCGTCTGGAGAAGGCGGAGGCCGAGAAGGCGGATGCCTCCGCCCAGAGGAAGCTGGACGAGGCCGAAGCCGCCGCCGCCAATCGGTGCAGCTTGTCATCCCGCTCAACTCTGCGCCGCCACCCCTTGAGTTCACGGGGCACACTGGGGAAGCTGGCGGCGAGCACCCTATCATGGAGAGGGCGAGCGGCGATGCCTCCATGTCAGACACGGCCGCGCCACCTCCGCCGCCCCCATCACCGTCTGTGAGCGCACGAGGTAAACAGCCGGTGGGCCTGCCGGAGCTGCCAACTGTGGATGAGTCCGAGGCGAGGCTGCTCCTTCAAGTCGCCTCGCTAGTGCGCCGCCGCCTTGAGAAGGCGACTTCGGCGCCACGCCCGTTGGAGACCGGTGCCGCCAGCTCGGCCATCCCAGATGCCGAGGCTACGAGCGTCGCGCCTGTTGGGTGGGTGCGAGGAGGCGGCACGGGTCCGCTGAGCCAGGCGCTTCTGGACGTTCAGGCGAAGCTGCGAGCCGAGGGCGACGCCATCCAGGCCTGCACCAAGGCTCATCTGGCATCGCGAGTAGCCGTCCAGGTATGCTTCATTTTTGACTTTGCTTTTCTTTGTCCTTCTCTGTGAGGGCGCACCAGCGCACCCACTGGGTGTAGTCCCCGAGTTTCAGGCCGGCTACTGAGCAGGCGGCTTGGAACTCCTTCTGGCGAGTTTCGATACTTACCTTCGTCTAAAAATTCTTGTTGCAGGAGTACCACAACCTCCGCGTCACTGCCTTCAACCGCAATGTTGAGGAGCTGAGCAAGCGGACCGCCGACCTGTCAGAGAGTCGGAGTGAGTCTTCCTTCTTCTTCGCAAGGGCGCACTGGCGCACCCGCGGGCTGTAGTCCCCAAGATTCGGGCCGACTGCTGAGCAGTCGGGCCGGATCTTCTCAGCGACTTTCTTTGTTGACGACTTAACGTCTTTCTTTTTTATTCTTCAGAGGCCAATGCCACTCTTCAGCAGCAGCTGGGCGAGGCCAACACCGCCTTGCGCGCCAAGGGGGAGGAGTGCGGCAAGCTTGTCGCGGAGCGTGATCTGCTGGCCGTACAGCTGGCGGAGCAAAAGGAGCTGCTCAAGAAGGCGCGGGAGGAGGCAGAGAAGAAAGAGGCTGCGCTCCTGGCCGAGTTCGAGAGCGAGCGCTCCTCCTGGACCGACAAGGAGGCGCAGCTGACTTCCGGCTTTCATGAGATTGAGGACATCGTCGACGGTGAGTTTCTTTACTTTCTTTGAGCCGCCGACTGCGGGTCGGGCGACTCCTGATTCTGACTTGCTTCTTTTTTGTCTTGGCAGACTTCTTCCCTGGCCTCTCGCAGGCGGCCACTCAGGCCATCGAGGCAGATCACAAGGCGCGGAGGGCAGATGGTGCGGAGATTGCCGCCAACGCCCCCCGGACCCTTGACGAGCAGCTTCTGAGCATCGAGGCTCGTCTGCGGCCGGCCCATCGGATGCTGTGCCGGCTTCAGCGTGCCGGCGCCCAGGCCATTGCCGCCCTGTGGCCAGACATGCCGGTTCTGCGCACTGCTAGTCGGACTGCTGACTGGCTAGAGGTCGGAGCCGGTCGTCTTGAGGCTTGGAAGGGTTCCTCGGCCCGGGCTGGAGCGCGGCGAGCCTTGGAATTTGTCAAGGCGTGGTATCCAGGGCTGGACCTGGACCGTCTGGCCGCATTCCGGTCAGAGGACTAGGCGGAGCTGGTAGCTGTGGAAGACGCCCTCGTCGCTCGTGCTGCAGCGATCGCCAACTATGCCGACACCAGCATCTTCGTCCCTGATCGGGCTAAAGACGGCAGGGAGGCACCACCGGAGTGGTTCGGGATGAACCCCGATTACGACGAGGACTCGGCGGAGGTGATTGCTTCTAGCACCGAGGAGGAAGGTGAGGCGGAGGACGAAGGTGAGAGGGAGGCGCCGGAAGACGGAACGGGCGACCAGCCTCAGCTCGACCGTGCCTCCAGCAACGAGCCGCGTCCGGAGAAGGCGGCTGCCGCCGGAGACGATCAAGCCGAGACTGCCCAGCCGACCGCCTCGGCGCCTGACACCGCCGTCTCCTCCGAACTTCCGAACCCGGATGCCGCCTCCTAGGTTGCCGTCTTTACCTTCACTTTATCTGCCTTAGTAGTCTTTGAAGAACTTTGTTAATTCGAACAATTCCACCCGTGGGGTGTATTTTGAACTTCTACTTGAAGGTTCGGCCAAGGGCCTATGTTATGTAAATATTTATCCAAGTTCTATCTTTCCTTACTTATTGCTTTTTTGGCTTTTTCCTTTGCTGCCTTCCCTTAGTCGCCGCCTTGCCAATCGGACAACCGCTCTGCGGACTGCCACTGGATCAAACACTTGGCTACTTTGGGAAGGCAGGTACTTGGCCATTTTAGAGTCTTTTTAACAAGTCGGATAGAAAGCAGTAAGCCGACTACTTACGAGTCGGCTTTACTTAAGAGAGGCTAGAAGAAAGCGGCAAGCCGACTACTCATGAGTCGGCTTTTGCTTGAAAGAGGCTAGAAGCCGTCTTAAGCTATGTTTGTGCTTTGGGTCCTTAGCCATTTTTCGTGTGGGCGCCCGTTCTTCCTTACTCCTGCCTACCAAACAGTCGCTCTGCGAGCTGCGGCTTCTGACAGGAGACGGCTTAGGCGCCACACACTACTTGTCTGACTGCGGGAAGCACTTCATAGCGCGAGGCGGCGAGTCCCCGGGCTGACTAGTCGAGCCCGATGCCAAGCGGCATTAACAAAGAGTAATATACTCGAAGGCATAATTCTTATCATACAAATAACAAAAAAAGGGCAGTCCTCGAGCTCGTCTCGGGGGGCCCGAAGTCTTGGTACTTTAATACAAAGGGTAGCGTGATACATACTGCATCAACTGTAAAATCTTCGGAGAAGATTTGCATTCCATGGGCGCTCCGTCTCTTTGCCGGAGTCGTCCCTCTTGCGTGCTCGGGGATTCTGAGCGTCGATCAGGTAGTAGGAGTCGTTTCCCAGCACCTTGCTGATAATGAAGGGGCCTTCCCAAGGCGCTGACAGCTTGTGTTGGACGGCTGTTCGCTGGATCAGCCGGAGCACAAGGTCGCCCTCTTGGAAAGATCTCGGCCTGACCTTCCTGTTGTAGTATCGACGCAGGCTCTGCTGGTAGATGCTAGACCGGCTGAGTGCCAATAGACGGCCCTCTTCCAGCAGATCGACACCGTCTTGACGTGCTTCTTCTGCTTCTTCCTCGGTGTACATGGTGACTTGCAGAGAGTCGAACTCTATGTCCGTTGGGATAACGGCTTCAGCACCGTAGACGAGGAAGAAGGGTGTGAAGCCGGTTGACTTGTTTGGAGTCATGCACAGACTCCAGAGGACGGCTGGCAACTCGTCAAGCCAATAGCCGGCCGAACGCTCCAATGGTTCGACCAGCCGGGGCTTGATGCCGGACATGATGAGGCCGTTTGCTTGCTCTACCTGGCCGTTTGACTGCGGATGGGCAACGGACGCTAAGTCCAGTCGGATGCCCTGAGTCGTGCAGAAACGGGCCAAGGAACCTTTGGCAAAGTTTGTGCCATTGTCGGTGATGATGCTGTGCGGTATGCTGTACCGAGTCGTGATGTCGGCGATGAAAGTTACTGCAGTTGGACCATTCAACTTCTTGATGGGCTTCACTTCTATCCACTTGGTGAACTTGTCCACCGCGACAAGTAAGTGAGTTAGGCCGCCTCGTGCTGTTTTGAATGGTCCCACCATGTCCAGGCCCCAAACCGCAAAGGGCCAGGCAATCGGGATAGTCTTGAGTGCGGAAGCCGGCTGATGTGGCTTGGAGCGGAACATCTGGCACCCTTTGCACTTTTGGACTAATTCTTTGGCCTCTTCCAGGGCAGTTGGTCAGAAGAAACCGTGTCGGAAGGCTTTGGCTACGAGTGCTCTTGAAGCCGCATGGTGGCCGCACTCGCCTTCATGGATGTCTCTGAGAATTTCTTGGCCTTTCTCTGGCTCGACGCAACGCTGGTAGATGCCAGTGACACTGCGCCTGACCTGCTCTCTGTTGACTATGCTGTAGGCCGCCGCTCGGTGTTGTACTTGCCGAGCCAAAGTTTCATCAGTTGGCAGTTCTTTGCTCACCAGGAACTTGAGGATGGGTTGTGCCCATGAGGGTGCTGCTATTTCTTTGACTATTAGTACTGCAACTTGGACGAGGGCGGCTAGGATGGGAGGCGGCGGGTTGGAGTCCACAGCCGCTTGCTGGATTGATGAAGTCCCCGGGCCGACTGGAACAGTCCCTGAGCCGAGTTCTGGAGTCATCGGATTGGTCACCACAGTCCCCGGGCCGGGTTCTGAAGTCCCCGGGCCGGCTTTGACTAGAGCGCTCTTGGAGTCGGATCCGACTTCTTCGGGTGGAGCCGGCACAAAGATGGAGTCTGATTCTGATGAAGGCTTGACAGATGGCTTGAGGAGGTGCCGAAGGGCGACGACGGATGGTATTGCTTGGCGGGTGGAGCCGATTCGTGCCAAGGCGTCTGCTTGGTCGTTGTCATTTCTTGGCACGTGGAGGAACTCGCACCCCTCAAAGTATCCGCTGAGTTGCTGCACAAGGAAGCGGTAGCTCGCCATGTTTGCATCCTTGGCGTCCCAGTCGCCAGATGACTACTGGACCACCAAGTCAGAGTCGCCATAACACAGGATCCGGCAAATGCCGAGTTCTTTGGCAAGCCGGAGCCCGTGAATGAGCGCCTCGTACTCGGTGACGTTGTTGGAGGCGGCAAAATGGATCTGTAGCGCATATCTGAGCTTGTCGCCCTTGGGGGAAGTGAGGACGACGCCAGCTCCCAAGCCGGTGCACATCTTGGAGACGTCGAAATGCATCCGCCAATGGGTGGAGTCAGGCGCTGGCGGTAGGTACTGGGTCTCGGCCCAGTCGACGAGGAAGTTGGCCAGTGCTTGCGACTTGATGGCGGTGTGGGGCTGGTAGTAGATGCTGTAGGGAGCTAGGTCGATGGCCCATTTGGCCACTCGGCCAGAAGCATCTCGGCTTCCGATGATCTCGGTAAGTGGGGCTGTGCAGACCACAGTGATTGGATGCTCCTGGAAGTAAGGCTTCAGTTTCTTTGCGACAAAGTGCATGTCGTAGCACATCTTCTAGTAGTGGGGGTAGTTCTGCTTGGAGGCCGACAGTACTTCGCTCAGGTAATATACCGGTCTCTGGATAGGTAGCGCCTTGCCTTCCTCCTTGCGCTCAACTACAATGACTGTGCTGACTACCCGGCTGGTGGCGGCAATGTATAGGAGCATGGGCTCTTTGGGAGTCGGGGCCGCCAGCACAGGGGGCGTAGTCAACATTTTCTTCAGTTGGAGAAAAGCTTCGTCCGCCTTGGGAGTCCACTCAAAAAAGGTCGTCTTCTTCATGAGCTGATATAAGGGGAGAGCCTTCTTGCCCAGCCGACTGATGAATCGACCCATGAACGCCAAACAGCCGGTGAACTTTTGCACATCTAGCAGTCGTCTGGGTGCCTCCATCCTCTCGATGGCCTTGATATTCACAGGGTTGCACTCTATGCCGCGTTCAGAGACCAGGAAACCAAGGAGTTGGCTGGCTGGTACTCCGAAGACGCACTTCTCGGGGTTGAGCTTGATCTGGAATCGGCGCAGATTCTCAAAGGTTTCCTTGAGGTCTTCCAACAGTGTTCCATGCTTTTCCGTCTTCACCACTACGTCATCCACGTAGACGTGGGCATTTCGGCCGAGTTGCTTGAGGAGGCACTTCTTCATGCAACGCTGAAAGGTGGCGCCGGCATTCCTCAAGCCGAACGTCATGGTCAGGTAGCAGAAGGCACCAAACGGCGTGACGAAGGCGGTCTTCAGTCTGTCAGCCGGGTTTAGCTTGATCTGGTGATATCCAAAATATGCATCTAGGAAACTCAATAGCTCGCATCCGGCTGTGGAGTCTATCACCTGATCAATTCTCGGCAGAGCGAATGGATCCTTGGGGTAGGCTTTGTTGAGGCTTGTGTAGTCGATACACATCCGCCACTGCTTGTCCTTTTTCAGCACCAGGACTGGGTTTGCTAGCCATTCTGGGAAAAACACTTCCATAATGAAGCCGGCTGCCAGGAGCCGGGCTATCTCTTCTCCAACAACTCTTCTCTTCTCTTCTGACAGGCGGCGCAAGGGCTGCCTGACGGGCTTTACATCAAACCGGACATGTAACTTGTGCTCGACGAATTCCATCGGTACACTTGGCATGTCCTTAGGGGACCATGCGAAGATGTCTCGATTCTCACGGAGGAAATCGACGAGCTCGCCTTCCTATTTGCTATCGAGGTTTGCACCTATGACAGCGTACCTCTCTGGGTGCTCCGGGTCCAAGGGTATCTTCTTCGTTTCTCTGGCCGGCTTGAATGATCCTTCTGCTTCCGACTCCTTGGGGTCAGGCGACATCTCGGGCTGCTTGCCGACCATCACCACAACCCGATCAAGAAGTTGTTTCTCAGCCGCGATCACCAAGGACTCGGCCAGCCGACTGCTTTCGGCCGCGCAAGCGGACAACTTTCTGTAGTCGCCAGCCACGGTTAGAATTCCCTTGGAACTCGGCATCTTCATCTTGAGGTAGGCGTAGTGGGGGACCGCCATGAACTTGGCCAAAGCAGGTCGGCCAAGCAACACATGGTACAGGCTTTCGAGGTCCCCCACTTCAAACAGAACTGGCTCTCGGCGGAAATGATCTTTGTCCCCAAAGAGGACGTCTATCAGGATCTTGCCGATTGGTGAGCAGAAAAGGCCAGGAACAATGTCGTGGAACACAGTCCGGCTGCTATGAAGCTGTCTTCGCTTGATTCCTAACTTCTCCATGGTATCCTTGTACAGGATGTTGATACTGCTGCCTCCGTCTATCAGCACTCGCGAGAAACGAGCGGCCCGCCTATCTGTGGCGAGTGTGGCGCCTAAGACCAGGGCGTAGGAGCCGGGATTCGGCATCACCTCTGGGTGATCAGCTCTACTCCAACTGATAGACCTTTCGGACCAGTGCATGAACTCTGGAGTGCTTGACGCGACTGCGTTCACCTCTTGCTGCTGCTGCCGCCTGCTGTGTCGATCGTCAGCCACACTAGTGAACACCACATAGGCTCCATGCTCATCTGGGAACTCGTTTTGTATCGCGCCGACTGGCCTGACAACCGGCTGCTGGGGCGGCAGTGGAGGAGGCGGCCCAGCAGGCGGGCGAGGGAGTAGGCCGTCTCCCTTGGCGATTCTGGTCAGCCAGTGGCATTTCCGGGTGGTGTGGTTTGACGGCTTCACGCCGCTGTGGAACTTGCAGATGCCATCTAGAGTCTGCTCGTAGGAGAAGGCCGGCAACCAGTTGGACTTGCCGCCTTTCTGTCGCTTGGTCGGAGGCTGCCCCTCCGGCTGTGGGCCTTCGATTGTCGCCACTTGCCGGCTGTTGGAAGCCGGCTGTGGGGCTTTGAGCTTGTGGTCGCTTTGCTACCGCCGCCGACTGGTGTCCCCAGCCGGAGTTCTGGGAGCCTGAGGGGCGACTTTGCTAGTCGCACTAACTTGAATCTCCGCCTTCATGGAGGAGTCGGCCGTGGCGTACTTGTCTGCTGTGATCAGCAGCTCATCGAGGGTCTCCGGCTCGTCGCAGAGGAGCTTGTGCTTGAGGAGGGTGCCTTCTCTGCACCCGGCAGTAAAGTACTCGATAGCCAGCACCTCATGCACGCCCTCGCAGGAGTTTCGAAGCTCGGCCCAGCGCGTGAGGTAGTCGCGAGTGGACTCGTCGGGTCCTTGCACGCACAAGGAGAGTTGGCGAGGCTTGGGAGGTTGCTTGTATGTGCTCGTGAAGTTGCGGACGAAGGCCTCGGTGAAATCGACCCAGTTGTTGATGCTGCAGGGCTTCAGGCTGTTCAACCACGTCCGGGTCGTGCCCTGGAGCATGAGTGGAACATACTTCACGACAACACGCTTGTTGCCATTTGCTATGTTGACGGCCGTAGAGTAGTCAACTAGCCAATCTTCCGGCTTCACGGAGCCAGTGTACTTGGGTGTATCTTGGGGGAGCGTGAACCCTTTGGGAAAGGGCTCGTCTCGGATGCGGGGTCCGAAAAAGGGAGGACCCAACTCGTCTTCTTCTTCCAGCGCCAGGGATCGGTGGAGTCAG
The DNA here is from genome assembly GCF_018294505.1 of Triticum aestivum. Taxonomy (NCBI): domain Eukaryota; kingdom Viridiplantae; phylum Streptophyta; class Magnoliopsida; order Poales; family Poaceae; genus Triticum; species Triticum aestivum. The sequence continues at coordinate 695,169,617 of NC_057813.1, forward strand.
TCGATCCGGTGGCGGGCGTCATTCTCTCCGACTCCCTCTCGGCGGCCAAGGCGGTCGCCGAGAGTTGGATGCTCTACGGGTGGCGGGGAGACTCGCCTTTCTCTGCGAGGAGGGGGAGGCAGATAGTGGTCCCGTCGTTCCAGTGCTTTGGGGCGGCCGTCTTGGTCGCGCTCGATGGTGATGCGAGTCCGACTGTGGCTGATAGCCGGATCCTTGTCTTTTCTTCCGCAGACACCGCTTGTTGCTGTCCGAGACGTCACGCCTTGATCTCGGCGGGGAGGCAAGTCGTCGTTTTGTCGCTGCGGCGCCTCCGTGCGGCAGCCGACTTCGTTCTGCACGGCAGCCGCGTCGAGGAGCTGTTGAACTCGCTCCGTCATCAGGCGGCGCTCTTTGCCTTCGAAGTTGTCGAGTTCGTCCGCCGCCGCCTTGGCGGCGCGGATGTTCTTCGCAGGCGCGGCGTACACAGGGCGATCGGCCCCAAACAGCTTGGCGATTGCCACGCCGCGTTGCCAGACCGCGCCTAGGCGGCTGGGCCTACTCGGAGCCGGCGAGCCGCCCACGGCGCGATCCATCTCACGCTGGTAGGCTTCTGACAAGCGTCTCATGCTTGCCAGCTTCTTCGCGCCCTCGGTGAGCTGAAGGTGGCGCGCCTCCAGCGTCTCGGCGTCAGCGTCTCCCGAAATCGGCGCGGACAGGTCTCGCAGAGCTGCGTCGAGCGGGTCGTGAGCGCCCTCGTCGGAACGCTCGCCGTGATCGAGGACGAGGACCTCCGTGACGGTGCTTCCGCCGCTCTCCGCGCAAGGGAGCGGCTCGGCGTAGACCACCACATTGGTAGGGAATGCGTCGAGCGACGCGGTGTCGGAGTCGACCAGCATCGAATCGGTGGATCCTATGGACTCCAGGTCCACGGCAGGCTCGCCGGCGACATGGAGTTGGTCGAGGAGACCCGCGAGGAGGCTCTCGGGGCCACTCGTGCCTGCGTCGGACGCAGGCTCATCGGAGAGGCGAACCTCGCCGATTAGCTCGGCGAGGCAGCTGGCCGCGCAGGCGATCTCAGCACCGTGCAGCGCGTTGGCGCAGACTCCATCTGGCGTGCCGAGCTGGCTGTGCTCGCCAGGGAGGAAAAGGGTTCCCGTCCAGAGCAGGTCTCCGGACAACGGTGCACCTCAACCCACGGTGGGCGCCAAATGTCGGGGGTTGGGTACGACATATGCCAAAGGATGGCTTATCATGGTGGGAGCGAGTAGAACGTCGCCGGTGCCCGGAAGCGGGATGAGGCGAAGACATGCACGCCGGCGGATCTTACCCAGCTTCAGGGCTCTCCGAGGAGATAACACCCCTACTGCTGCTTTGCGTGGTCTCCACATGGTCACTATGGCGAAGTGAATACAATGGTGCTCCTAGAGCTGTTTCTGGAGGTAGGAGAGGGCAAGGCTAGTTCTCTCCTTCCTATGCGATCGGTCTAATGCTAAAGAGGCTATATCCGTTGCATGGGTGCCCCAGGGGGCTTATATAGGCCTGCCCCCCTAGGGATACAATGGTAATCCGGCTGGGCGCGGGTCCCAGCCGTCTGTCTCTCAGGCCGCCGTCTTCTCCGCCGACTTCTGGGGCCCGCTGACTGGCGGGCCCCGCGGACAGGCCTGGTACTGTAGCGGTGCTTCTGATGACGCTGGCTTGGTCACGGGGTCATGGCAACAGTGCCGCCGTCTGGCGGGCGATCACCGTCTCAGGGCCGTACAGGTAGTCCGTCGTGGGCACAGTGTGCCGCCCACGGGGGCTGAGGTCAGGGCAGGCATGGCAACAGTGCTGCGCCACGATGGAGATCTCCAGCGATACGGCGCACTGTAGCCATGCCAGCCCCTCGTAAGCGGGGTGGAGACGGCCACGCTGCGACCGTACTCCACCCCGTCCATCGTGGCGAAGGAAGGAGGTGGTTGGAGTCACGGGCAGACTCCCATAGTCGTCTTCTCTTGAAGTCGTCAGCTAAGAGTCGGCCCATCTGGAAGCCGGCACCCAAGAGTCGGCTTAATTCGAAGTCGTCCCTGGAACTCGGCCGTGAGGAACAGTTGCTGCTGACTCCCAGGAGGCGCTCTTCATCGTGGAGTCTTGAGGGGCGCAGTTTGCCCCAAGGTTTTGAAAGGTTCTGGGGCTCGGGTTAGCCTACCCGTGGCCCATTACTCCGACACGGGGCATCCCCAAGCTTAGGCTTTTGGCTATCCTTGAATATATTGGAGTTCCTTGGGCATCCCCAATCTTAGGCTCTTGCCACTCCTTATTCCATAGTCCATAAAATCTTTACCCAAAAGTTGAAAACTTCACAACACAAAACTCAACAGGAAATCTTATAAGCTCCGTTAGTGAAAGAAAACAAAACCACCACATAAGGTACTGTAATGAACTCATTCTTTATTTATTTTGGTGTTAAACCTACTGTATTCCAACTTCTCTATGGTTTATAAACTATTTTACTAGCCATAGATGCATCAAAATAAGCAAACAACACACGAAAAACAGAATCTGTCAAAAACAGAACAATCTATAGCAATCTGTAACTAACGCAAACTTCTGGAACTCTAAAAATCCTACCAAAATAGGAAGTCCTGGAAAATTTGTCTATTGATTAGAAGCAAGAAGAATCAACGCAAAAGAACTTTTATGTGATTTAACAAAATTAAATTGGTGCGCGCAAAGTTTCTGTTTTTAACAGAATCAAATCAACTATCATCATAGGTTATCTTATAGGTTCTACTTGGCACAAACACTAATTAAAAGATAAAAACACATCTAAACAGAAAGTAGATGCAAGATTTATTACTAAACAGGAACAAAAACAAAAAACACAAAGAAAATTGGGTTGCCTCCCAACTAGCGCTATTGTTTAACGCCCCTAGCTAGGCATAAAAGCGAAGATAGATCTAAGTAGTGGCATAATAATAGGATAGATCTTGAAAACTCATCTCATATTCTCTACATTCAGCAGCAAGTTTCCTTTGAGGCAAGCAAAAGTAATCAAAAGGGCTAAATTTGATGGGACAAAAGTCCGCAAGATCAATTATAGGAGGAACGGGTTCCTCCCTTGGCCCTTCATAATGCACAATTAATTCATCACTAAAAGCATTCTTTTGGCAAAATCTCGTGAGCCTATACTCAAGAGAGTATCCTAGCTCATTGTTTCGAAGGGAAAAATCATTATTAAGTTCATTAATTCTATAAACCAAGACATTGGTAAGAACCTTTTTCCTAAGGTTTTCATTGAAAGCAATGTAGTCCGAAGATTGAAAACGCCTAAACTCCTCTTGATCATAGAGGATCGCTGAGGGAGTCCCGGACTAGGGGGTGTCCGGATAGCCGAACTACCATCATCGGCCAGACTCCAAGACTATGAAGATACAAGATTGAAGACTTCGTCTCGTGTCCGGATGGGACTTTCCTTGGCGCGGAAGGCAAGCTTGGCGATACGGATATGTAGATCTCCTACCATTGTAACCGACTCTATGTAACCCTAGCCCTCTCTGGTGTCTATATAAACCGGATGGCTTTAGTCCATAGGACAAACAACAATCATACCATAGGCTAGCTTCTAGGGTTTAGCCTCCTTGATCTCGTGGTAGATCTACTCTTGTAACCCACATCATCAATATTAATCAAGCAGGACGTAGGGTTTTACCTCCATCAAGAGGGCCCGAACCTGGGTAAAAACATCATGTCCCTCGTCTCCTGTTACCATCCGCCTAGACGCACAGTTCGGGACCCCCTACCCGAGATCCGCCGGTTTTGACACCGACATTGGTGCTTTCATTGAGAGTTCCTCTGTGTCGTCACCGATAGGCCCGATGGCTTCTTCAATCATGAACGACAATGCAGTCCAGGGTGAGACCTTCCTCCCCGGACAGATCTTCGTATTCGGCGGCTTCGCACTGCGGGCCAATTCGCTTGGCCAGCTGGAGCAGATCGAAGGCTACGCCCCTGGCCGTCAGGTCAGATTTGGAAGTTTGAACTTCACGGCTGATATCCGCGGGGACTTGATCCTCGACGGATTTGAGCCACAGCCGAGCGTGACGTACTGTCACAATGGGCATGATTTAGCTCCGCAGCCGGACAGTACCCTGGAGGCCGCCCTCGAACCCGCTCCGATCTTCAACTCGGAGCCGGCTGGGCAGACCAAGGCTGGATGGCCAGACACCGCCTCGGGGGCTGCAACCTCTACGGCGATAGAGCCGAACACCGATCTTGTCCCCCATGAAGCTCGTGACTCTGAGGTGCCGGACTCCTTGCCGGACTCCGGACCTCCCACGCCCCCTCCAGTCGAATCCGATTGGGCGCCGATCATGGAGTTCACCGCGGCGGACATCTTTCAACACTCACCTTTTGGCGACATCTTGAGTTCGCTAAAGTACCTCTCGTTACCAGGAGAGGCCTGGCCGGACTGCGGCCAGGACGGTTGGGATGCGGACGACGAAGAAATTCAGAGCCCACCCACCACCCACTTGGTAGCCACTGTCGACGATCTAACCGACATGCTAGATTATGACTCTGAGGACATCGACGGTATGGACGACGATGCCGGAGACGACCAAGAACCAGCGCCCACCGGGCACTGGAAAGCCACCTCTTCATATGACATATACATGGTGGATATCCCAAAGGATGGGAACAACGAAGGAATAGCGGAGGATGACCCCTCCAAGAAACAGCCCAAGCGCCGGCGTCAGCGGCGCCGCTCTAAATCCCGCCATAGCAAGAATGAGGATTCCGGCACCAGAGACAATAATACACCGGATAGCGCCGAAGACAACCCACTCCAGCAAGATCCAGCACAAGAGGAGGGGGACGCCAGCCCTCATGAGAGAGCGGCTGAAGAAGAGGTAGAGGACTATATGCCTCCCTTCGGAGACGAGGCAAGCCTCGACGACGACGAATTCGTCGTGCCGGAGGATCCCGTCGAACAGGAGCGTTTCAAACGCAGGCTTATGGCCACGGCAAACAACCTCAAGAAAAAGCAGCACCAGCTTAGAGCTGATCAAGATCTGCTAGCCGACAGATGGACCGAAGTCCTCACGGCCGAAGAGCATGAATCGAACGCCCCTCCAAAAGCTACCCCAAACGCAAGATGCTCCCCCGATTAGAGGTGGAGGCATATGATCCCGCTTCACCAGGAGACAATACGGCTGATCGACCACCCCGTGGTCGCGACAGAAAGGCCTCAAGGCCCTTCACTAGACCCGTACCCCGGCATCGCTCGAAAAGCACAAGGCCATAGGGGAACACTTCGGACCTGCGAGACATATTGGAGGATAAGGCAAGACAATCAAGATCGATCTATGGATCACATGGGCGCCCCACGATACGTGACGATCATCGTCACCCCGGACACAGTAAGTCTGGCTGGGCCGAACACAACAGACAAAGCTCTTTCGAGCTCCGTCGCGATATCGCCCAGTACAGAGGCGCCGCACACCCACTGTGCTTCACAGATGAGGTAATGGATCATCAAATCCTAGAAGGGTTTAAACCCGTCAATATTGAATCCTACGATGGCACAACAGACCCCGCGGTTTGGATTGAAGACTATCTCCTTCACATCCACATGGCCTGCGGTGACGATCTTCACGCCATCAAATACCTCCCCCTCAAGCTTAAAGGACCAGCCCGACATTGGCTCAACAGCTTGCCAGCAGAGTCAATTGGGAGTTGGGAGGACCTGGAAGCCGCATTCCTCGATAACTTCCAGGGCACTTATGTGCGACCACCAGACGCTGATGACCTAAGCCACATAATTCAGCAGCCAGACGAATCGGCCAGACAATTCTGGACACGGTTCTTAACCAAGAAAAACCAAATCGTCGACTGTCCAGATGCCGAGGCCCTCGCGGCCTTCAAGCATAACATCCGCGACGAGTGGCTTACCCGGCACCTGGGACAGGAAAAGCCGAAATCCATGGCAGCCCTTACATCACTCATGACCCGCTTCTGTGCGGGTGAGGACAGCTGGCTAGCACGCAGCAACAACCTCAACAAAAATTCTGGCAGTCCGGATATCAAGGACTGTAGCGGCAGGTCGCGTCGCAACAAAAACAAACGCCGCATTAACGGTGATAACAGTGAGGATACGGCAGTCAATGCCGGATTCAGAGGCTCTAAATCCGGTCAATGGAAAAAGCCATTCAAAAGAACAACTCAGGGTCCGTCCAATTTGGACCGAATTCTCGACCACTTGTGCCAGATACATGGCACCCCTGAAAAGCCAGCTAACCACACCAATAGGGACTGTTGGGTGTTCAAGCAGGCAGGCAAGTTAATTGCCGAAAACAGCGACAAGGGGCTACATAGCGACAACGAGGAAGAGACCCGACCACCGAACAATAGAGGACAGAAGGGTTTCCCCCCACAGGTGCGGACAGTGAACATGATATATGCCACGCACATACCCAAAAGGGAGCGGAAGCGTGCACTCAGGGATGTATACGCGATGGAGCCAGTTGCCCCGAAGTTCAATCCATGGTCCTCTTGCCTGATCACCTTTGACCGAAGGGACCACCTCACCAGTATTCGCCATGGTGGGTTCGCCGCATTGGTTCTAGACCCAATCGTTGATGGATTTCATCTCACCAGAGTCCTGATGGACGGCGGTAACAGCCTAAACCTGCTTTATCAGGACACGGTGCGCAAAATGGGCATAGACCCCTCAAGGATTAAACCTACCAAGACGACCTTTAAAGGCGTTATACCAGGTGTAGAAGCCAATTGTACAGGCTCAGTTACACTGGAAGTGGTCTTCGGATCCCCGGATAACTTTCGAAGCGAGGAGTTAATCTTCGACATAGTCCCGTTCCGCAGCGGCTATCATGCCTTGCTCGGACGTACCGCGTTCGCGAAGTTCAACGCGGTGCCGCACTATGCATACCTCAAGCTCAAGATGCCAGGCCCTAGAGGAGTCATCACGGTCAATGGAAACACTGAACGCTCCCTCCGAACGGAGGAACATACAGCGGCTCTCGCGGCAGAAGTACAAAGCAGCCTTTTAAGGCAATTCTCGAGTCCGGCCGCCAAGCGGCCGGACACAGCTAAGCGTCCCCGGAGTAACCTACAACACGACCACCTGGCATGTTCCGAGCACGCATAGCAGTGCGGCCCCAACCCCAGCCCCTGTAAAACATTAAGACAGACCCTTCGCGTACTCCATTATGCTCTGAAGATACTATGGGCATGGGGCAAGGGGCTCGACCACGATAATCCCAAACTGTGGCTCAACCGCACCAGGGGCTCTTAAGTGTGTCGTTTCTTTTTCTTTTTCTTTTATTTTTTACCTACAGGACTCCGTTCGTCAAAGGCCCTGTCCGGCAGCAGACATGTCGAACCCACGATGCAACAGCCAGGGAAGGAGAAAGGCTACGACGAAAATCCAGGTGGTCTCCATTATGAGCATTAACTCTGTTTTATGCATTATTCCGTAGCCTACCCCTGGAGGGGGACATGTTAAACAGTCCCATCCCTTGCTTACCGCACCACTGGTATCGTCCTCCACTTACAGCAGTTTTTATTGAAAAAAGCAATGCAGCACATTTTTGCTTCTAATTGCATTTCTTTCTTACACATATGTTCATTTATGACATGTTGCATCCGTACGTTTTGGTACGGTTAAATACACCAGGGGCTTATGTTTCCCACGCTATGGTGTGATAAGTACGAACACTTTCACAAGTGCGGCACCCCGAACTTATAGCATTATATGCATCGGCTCCGAATCATGTTCTTGGGTCAATAGTTGGGTTTGCCCGGCTCCCATGTTTTGGTACCTTACGTTCTATTTTATCGGCTAAGGTAGCACTGGGAGAACCACTGCGATTCCGCCCCAGTTGAGCTGGGTTAACCCCTCAGTGGAGAAAGGTAAAACTGACCGTCATGATGAGGCGAGAGCTGGTCGCTGTTCGAGAGGTTCTTTGCGAGTCCCTAAAGACTTATGCCGCTTCGAGCGAGGAGCCGGATTCTGTCCGGCCAAGGCGTGGATAGCGCCCCAAATTCGGCCTTCCGAAAACTAGGGGCTTCGCCGAAATTTAAAATTATAGAATTCTATGGCTAAGTGAGAGTGTTCAAGCATTATAAGTCTGGTTGCCTTGTTCGTTGTGTTGAGCGCCTCCCTCGATGGACCCAGATATGGGAACAAGAGTGCCCAAATTTATCCCGAACACCCCAGCACTCGTGGCATGGGGGCTGAAGCCGACGACTTGCCATCTCTCAGATTTGATAAACAGCCGCACAGAAGGTAATATTTTAAATTAACAAGCGTTGCTTAGCGCATATGAACCAAGTTTTTAGCGCACAGGATAACAAAATGCGAGTCTACTCAAATATTACATCTTTGGAGCACTCCCCTGCAATAGTGCGGGCGCCCTTCAGCACACTCTTATAATACATCTTGGGCGTACGATACTCCTTGCCCTCTGGTGGTGGGTCCGTCACAAGCTTCTGGGCATCCATCTTGCCCCAGTGCACCTTTGCGTCGGCAAGGGCCCGACGGGCACCTTCAATACAGGCGGAATGCTTGATGACTTTAACCCACGGGCACGCATCCACCAGCCGCCGCACCAGGCCGAAGTAGCTCCCAGGCATGGCCTCCTTAGGCCACAGCCGAACTATGAGGCCCTTCATGGCCTGTTTGGCCGCCTTGTGGAGCTCGACCAGCTGCTTCAGCTGGTCGCTAAGGGGCACCGGATGTTCGGCCTCAGCATACTAAGACCAGAAGACCTTCTCCGTCGAGCTCCCCTCCTCGGCCCGGTAGAATGCGGCAGCATCGGACACGCTGCGAGGAAGATCTGCGAATGCTCCTGGAGAGCTCCGAATTCAGGTAAGGTACAGGTAATTAACACTCACATGCTTACTTTGCATGAAAAATGCCTTACCCGCTGCTATTTTCTTTACCGCCTCGATCTCCTGGAGGGCCTTGTAGGCTTCGGCCTTAGCGGCTTTGGCACTCTCAAGAGCCGTTGCAAGCTCAGACTCTCGAGTCTTCGAGTCACGCTCCAGGCTCTCATGTTCCTGCACGAGATCCTGGAGCTCTTGCTGTACCTCCGCCACCCGCGCCTCCTGTTTCTCTCGCTCGGTGCGCTCCGCAGCCGCATTGCATTCGGCCGTGGCCACCGCCTCCTTCAGGGTCGCCACCTCGTTAGTGGCCCCTGCAATACCCCAGTTATCCTTGTCATTTTTCTTGCAACCAAATCCTTTTTTGTAAGGTACAATTTTCATAAGGTATTACTCACCTTATTTTTCCTCGAGCTGCTTCTTGGCATGGCCGAGCTCGTTCTCAGACCGCTCGAGGGTTTCCTTCAAAGTTTTGACCTCCGCAGTCAGTGCGGCAGAGGTCAGCAGCACAGCCTGCAATCCCATATTGACATATTTTCATGACTCCTGCGTTTATCTTTCTAAAGATCCTCAATCCGGCTTTTCTTTCCGAACACCGAACCGAGCATCAGGGGCTACTGTCTATGCGGTACCATTTTACATATATTGAAATTCTTACCTCAAAGCCTGTTAGAAGGCTGTTGCAGGCTTCGGTCAGCCCGCTCTTGGCAAGCTGAACCTTCTGAATCACCACACTCATAACAGTGCGGTGTTCCTCTTTGATGGAGGCGCCATTGAGCGCCTCCAGCAAATTATCCGGCACCTCCGGTTGGACGGAGGCAGCCGGCGTCGCGGTCTTGCCCTTCTTACGAAGGGGTCGCCCGCCGGACTCCGGAGCCACTATGGGTTCCGGGGCTGAGTCCGGTGCAAAGTCCGGGAGGTTGTCCTGCGACACCTCCGGGGCCCTCTCCTCCTGGTGGGTCCCTTCCTGGAATCCCACCTCGGCATCGTCCGCATCACGGGGGGTGGAGGCAGTCGGAAGAGAATCCATATCCGACGCCCCTAAGGACCCGCTCGACGAAGTGGGGCGATCATCCTTAGGCGGACTGCAGGGTTGTATGCGGCATTAGAAAAACATAATGTGGCGGAAAACGAAAACCTTGAAGTTATTCGAGAGTCCGGATACTTACGATCTCGCCAGAGGCTTGGCCCTTGGAGGCCACTCCTCGTCGTCATCACTGGCGTTGGCGGAACAGTTCGGGGGAAGAGTTTTTCCCCTCTTGGACCCTTCGGCCTCCCTTGTTGGGGAGGCCTTCCTTTTCTTCCCTCCCCCCACTGGGGGAGAGGCTTGCTTCTTCTTCTCCTCACCTTGGTGGGAGGAGTCGGCCTCGGATTCGTCGTCCGATAGCACCTGAAAACAGGAACTCTTCCGAGTCCCCCTGGCCTTCTTCTTGGCCTTCTTCTCCGGCACCACGTTGGGTGCCAGAGCCAGCAGCCCCATTAGGCGGGCGTCAGCTGGGTCCTCTGGCAATGGGGCCGGACAGATAGCCTGTGCGGCCTTCTTCCGCCAGTCCTGTCAAAGGAAAGGGAGTTTAGATCCCGCATAGAGTCAAACTATGAATAACAAGCGTCCCTTAAAGGACAAAATCATTTACCTCGTCAGCCGGGCGCTGCGAGCGGAATCTGCGATCTTCGGTAGCGGATGCGGGAGCTTCGGCGCCCTTGAACAGCACCTTCCAGACATCTTCGTACGTAGTGTCGAAGAGCCCGCTCAGGGTCTGGTGCTGCACCGGATCGAACTCCCACATGTTGAAACCCCGTCGTTGGCACGGGAGAATCTGGCGGATGAGCATGACCTGGACTACATTGACAAGCTTGAGCTTCTTGTCCACCAGCTTCCGGATACAGGCTTGGAGTCAGGTCAGCTCCTCCAAATTCCCCCAGATCAGGCCACTCTCTTTCCAGGAGGTGAGCCGTGTAGGGATGCCGGATCTGAATTCAGGGGCTGCCGCCCAATCGGTGTCACGCGGCTCGGTGATGTAGAACCACCCCGATTTCCACCCCTTGATGGTTTCCACGAAGGTGCCCTCCAGCCACGTAATGTGGGACATCCTGCCCACCATGGCGCCTCCGCACTCCGCTTGGCTGACCTTCACAACCTTCAGCTTGACGCTGAAGGTCTTGAACCACAAACCAAAGTGGGGCTGGATGCAGAGGAAGGCCTCGCACACGACGATAAACGCCGAGATGTTGAGGATAAAATTCGGGGCCAGATCATGGAAATCTAGGCCGTAGTAGAACATGAGCCCCCGGACAAAGGGATGAAGTGGGAAGACCAGTCCGCGGAGGAAATGGGGAAGGAATACTACCCACTCATGGGGCCTGGGGGTGGGGATGAGCTCTCCCTCGTTGGGGAGCCGATGCGCGATGTCGCTGGACAAATATCCGGCGCTGCGCAGCTTCTGGATATGCCCCTCCGTGATGGAGGAGGCCATCCACTTGCCTCCCGCTCCGGACATATTTGGAGAAGGTTGAGGTGAGATGTGCGGGCTTGGGAGCTAGAACTCGAGTTCGCGGAGATGGATAAGCCAAGGAGGAAGAAGGCGTAGGTAAAAGGATTGGATCTTTATCCCCTTATATGGGCGGACGGAAACATGCGTCCCCACTAGCCTGATAAAACTCGCTTATCTCCCAAGCGCCGCAATCAATGGTGCGGTTGGGTTACCCACGTCCGTATTGATGGGAATCCCGGAATAAGGGAACACGATCTCTGCTTCGACAAGACGTGCCAAGGAAACCGCCTCGCTAAACGCGCTGAGGTGGAACAATAAAAACAATTCGAGTAAAGGCTTGGAAGTGGTGTGACGTCACGCCGCAGAATACGTCAGCAGATTGATCTTGTGTAATATTATTCTCTCTACGGTGGTATGTAGAATTTATTTTTGCAGAGCCGGACACTATCCTGGTGTTCACGATCTTCTATAAATTATTCGGAGGAGGAACCCGCCTTGCAATGCTGAAGACAACATGCGCGCCGGACTCGTCGTCATTGAAGCCTGGTTCAGGGGCTACTAAGGGAGTCCCGGACTAGGGGGTGTCCGGATAGCCGAACTACCATCATCGGCCGAACTCCAAGACTATGAAGATACAAGATTGAAGACTTCGTCCCGTGTCCGGATGGGACTTTCCTTGGCGTGGAAGGCAAGCTTGTCGATACGGATATGTAGATCTCCTACCATTGTAACCGACTCTGTGTAACCCTAGCCCTCTCCGGTGTCTATATAAATCGGATGGCTTTAGTCCATAGGACGAACAACAATCATACCATAGGCTAGCTTCTAGGGTTTAGCCTCCTTGATCTCGTGGTAGATCTACTCTTGTAACCCACATCATCAATATTAATCAAGCAGGACGTAGGGTTTTACCTCCATCAAGAGGGCCCGAACCTGGGTAAAAACATCGTGTCCCTCGTCTCCTGTTACCATCCGCCTAGACGCACAGTTCGGGACCCCCTACCCGAGATGCGCCGGTTTTGACACCGACAATCGCCTCTATGGGAGGACGACCGGCGTCCACCCTATAGTGCGTAAAGATTTCTTTGGCCTCTCTAATGATAAATCTAAACTCATGAGCCAGAAAGATAGTAACAGCGCGTTTAATAGAAGAATGCTCAATATTGGAAAATTCCAGAAAAATTCTTTGTATGCAAGGATGCATATGCATAAATTGTCTTTCAAGCTCTACTACAAGCATAGCGACAGCATCCGCTAGACTACTAGTTTTATCAAGAATAGAACCACCCATGGAAGGCAAATCACCGGCACAAGTAAAGAAATCTTGAATAACACCTTTTCCAATAATGTTACCACTGCCGATTCGAAACTTTTTAGTATGCAAGATAGGGGTTCATCGGCTGGAGCCTCGGAATTTTCCATGTTATCATTATTGTCTATATCGATGATAACTTCCCCAATTCCAGACATAGCGACAAGCAAGAGCAAGGGCGGAAGAAAGCAAGCGAAAGAGAGAGAGGAGAAGATTGGGAAAGAGAGGGCAAATAAAACGGCAAAGGTGAAGTGGGGGGAGAGGAAAACGAGAGGCAAATGGCAAATAACGTAAATGCGAGGGAGATGAGTTTGTGATGGGTACTTGGTATGTCTTGACTTGGGCGAAGACCTCCCCGGCAACGGTGCCAGAAATCCTTCTTGCTACGTCTTGAGCTTGTGTTGGTTTTCCTTGAAGAGGAATGGGTGATGCAGCACAGTAGCGTAAGTATTTCCCTCAGTTTTTGAGAACCAAGGTATCAATCCAGTAGGAGGCTCCTCAAAAGTCCCACGCACCTACACAAACAAACAAAGAACTCGCAACCAACGCAATAAAGGGGTTGTCAATCCCTTCATGGCCACTTGTGAAAGTGAGATCTGATAGAGATAGTATGATAAGATAAATATATTTTTGGTATTTTATAATATAGATGCAAAAGGTAAAGATGCAAATAAAAGTAGATTGGAAGCAAATATGATAATAGATAGACCCGGGGGGCATATGTTTCACTAGAGGCTTCTCTCGAGATAGCATAAGTATTACGATGGGTGAACAAGTTACTGTCGAGCAATTGATAGAAAAGCGAATAATTATGAGATTATCTAGGCATGATCATGTATATAGGCATCACGTCCGCAACAAGTAGACCGACTCCTGCCTGCATCTACTACTATACTCCACACATCGACCGACTCCCGCCTGCATCTAGAGTATTAAGTTCACAAAGAACAGAGTAACGCATTAAGCAAGATGACATGATGTAGAGGGATGAACTCATGCAATATGATATAAACCCCATCTTTTTATATACGATGGCAACAATACAATACGTGCCTTGCAACCCTTTTTGTCACTGGGTAAGGACACCGCAAGATTGAACCCAAAGCTAAGCACTTCTCCCATGGCAAGAAAGATCAATCTAGTAGGCCAAACCAAACTGATAATTCAAAGAGACTTGCAAAGATAACTCAATCATACATAAAAGAATTCAGAGAAGATTCAAATATTATTCATAGATAAATTTGATCATAAACCCACAATCCATCGGATCTCGACAAACACACCGCAAAAAGAGATTACATCGAATAGATCTCCACAAGAGAGGGGGAGAACATTGTACTAAGATCCAAAAAGAGAGAAGAAGCCATCTAGCTAATAACTATGGACCCGTAGGTCTATGGTAAACTACTCACAACTCATCGGAGGGGCAAGGATGTTGATGTAGAAGCCCTCCATGGTCAATTCCCCCTCCGGCAGAGTGCCGGCGAAGGCTCCAAGATGAGATCTCGCGCATACAGAAGGTTACGGTGGTGGAAATTGTATTTCGTCTGCTCCCTGGATGTTTTCGGGGTACGTAGGCTTATATAGGAGGAAGAAGTGCGCCGGTGGACGCCCGAGGGGCCCATGAGACAATGGGGGGGGCGCCCTCCTATCTCGTGGCCGCCTCGGCTGCTTCTTGACTTGCACTCCAAGTCCTTTGGATCACGTTCGTTCCAAAAATCATGCTTCCGAAGGTTTCATTCCGTTTGGACTCCGTTTGATATTCCTTTTCTTCAAAATACTTAAATAGGCAAAAAAACAGCAATATGGGCTGGGCCTCCGGTTAGTAGGTTAGTCCCAAAAATGATATAAATGTGTAAAATAAAGCCCATAAACATCCAAAAGGGGTAATATAATAGCATGGAACAATAAAAAATTATAGATACGTTGGAGACGTATCAGTACCTGATAGTATTTTGCATGTCTATGTTGTTGTAGATCAATGGCCCGTGCTACTGTTCCTTTGAATTTTAATGCATTCCTGGAGAAAGCTAAGTTGAAAGATCGATGATGGTAGCAACTACACAGCTAGGTCCGTAACTTGAGGATTATCCTCATTGCTGCACAGAAGAATTACGTCCTAGAAGCACCGCTAGGTGCAAGACCCGCTGCAGGAGCAACACCGGACGTTATGAACGTCTGGCAGAGCAAAGCTGATGATTACTCGATAGTTCAGTGTACCATGCTTTACGGCTTAGAATCGGGACTTCAATGACGTTTTGAATGTCAGCATATGAGATGTTCCAGGAGTTGAAGTTAATATTTCAAGCAAATCCCGGATTGAGAGATATGAAGTCTCCAATAAGTTATACAGCTGGAAACTAGAGGTGCATAGTTCTGTCAGTGAACATATACTTAGAATGTCTGGGTACCACAACCACTTGACTCAACTGGGAGTTAATCTTCCTGATGATAGTGTCATTGACAGAGTTCTTCAATCACTGTCACCAAGCTACAAAAGCTTCGTGATGAACTATAGTATGCAAGGGATGAACAAGACTGTTCCCGAGCTCTTCGCGATGCTAAAAGCCACGGAGGTAGAAATCAAAGAAGGAGCATCAAGTGTTGATGGTTAACAAGACCACTAGTTTCAAGAAAAAGGGTAAAGGGGAGAAGAAGAACTTCAAGAAGAACGACAAACGAGTTGCTGCTCAAGTGAAGAAGCTCAAGTCTAGACCTAAGCCTGAGACTGAGTGCTTCTACTACAAAGGGACTGGTCACTGGAAGCGGAACTACCCCAAGTATTTGGCGGATAAGAAGGATGGCAAAGTGAAAGGTATATTTGATATACATGTTATTGATGTGTACCTTACTAATGCTCGCAGTAGTGCATGGGTATTTGATACTGGTTCTGTTGCTCATATTTGCAACTAGAAACAGGGATTATGGATTAAGCAAAGTTTGGCTAAGGACAAGGTGACGATGCGAGTGGAAATGGTTCCAAAGTCGATGTGATCACCGTCGGCACGCTACCTCTACATCTACCTTCGGGATTAGTTTTAGACCTGAATAATTGTTATATGGTGCCAACGTTAAGCATGAACATTATATCTGGAACTTGTTTGATGTGAGATGGTTATTCATTTAAATCAGAGAATAATGGTTGTTCTATTTATATGAGTAATATCTTTTATGGTCATGCACCCTTGATGAGTGGTCTATTTTTGGTGAATCTCAATAGTAGTGATACATATATTCATAGTGTTGAAGCCAAAAGATATAAGTTTAATAATGATAGTGCAACTTATTTGTGGCACTGCCGTTTGGGTCATATTGGTGTAAAGCGCATGAAGAAACTCCATGCTGATGGGCTTTTGGAATCACTTGATTATAAATCACTTGATGCTTGTGAACCATGCCTCATGGGCAAGATGACACAATGGAACGAGCAACAGACTTGTTGGAAAAAATACCTACTGATGTATGCGGTCCGATGAGTGTTGAGGCTCCTGGCGGGTATCATTATTTTCTAACCTTCACAGATGATTTGAGCAGATATGGGTATATCTACTTGATGAAACATAAGTCTGAAACATTTGAAAAGTTCGAAAAATTTCAGAGTGAAGTGGAAAATCATTGTAACAAGGAAATAAAGTTTCTACGATCTGATCGTGGAGGAGAATATTTGAGTTACGAGTTTGGTCCTCATTTGAAACAATGCGGAATAGTTTTGCAACTCACGCCACCCGGAACACCACAGCGTAATGGTGTGTCTGAACGTCGTAACCACACTTTATTAGATATGGTGCGATCTATGATGTCTCTTACTGATTTACCGCTATCGTTTTGGGGTTATGCTTTAGAAACATCTGCATTCATGTTAAATAGGGCACCATCTAAATCCGTTGAGACGACACCTTATGAAATGTGGTTTGGCAAGAAACCAAAGTTGTCATTTCTTAAAGTTTGGGGCTGCGATGCTTGTGTGAAAAAGCTTCAACCTGATAAGCTCGAACCCAAATCAGAGAAATGTGTCTTCATAGGATACCCAAAGGAGACTGTTGGGTACACCTTCTATCACAGGTCCGAAGGCAAGATATTCATTGCTAAGAATGGATCCTTTCTAGAGAAGGAGTTTCTCTCGAAAGAAGTGAGTGGGAGGAAAGTAGAACTTGATGAGGTAACCGTACCTGCTTCGTTATTGGAAAGTAGTTCATCACAGAAATCAGTTTCAGTGATTCCTACACCAATTAGCAAGGAAGCTAATGATGATGATCATGAAACTTCAGATCAAGTTGCTACTGAACCTCATAGGTCAACCAGAGTAAGATCCACACCAGAGTGGTACGGCAATCCTGTTCTGGAAGTCATGTTACTTGACCATGACGAACCTACGAACTATGAGGAAGCGATGACGAGCCCAGATTCCGTAAAATGGCTTGAGGCCATGAAACCTGAGATGAGATCCATGTGTGAGAACAAAGTGTGGACTTTGGTTGACTTGCCCGATGATCGGCAAGCCATAGAGAATAAATGGATCTTCAAGATGAAGACTGACGCTGATGGTAATGTTACTATCTACAAAGCTCGACTTGTTGCGAAAGGTTTTTGAGAAGTTCAAGGAGTTGACTATGATGAGACCTTCTCACCCGTAGCGAAGCTTAAGTCCGTCTGAATCATGTTAGCAATTGTCGCATTTTATGATTATGAAATTTGGCAAATGGATTGCAAAACTGCATTCCTGAATGGATTTCTGGAAGAAGAGTTGTATATGATGCATCTGGAAGGTTTTATCGAACCAAGGGATGCTAACAAAGTGTGCAAGCTCCAGCGATCCATTTATGGACTGGTGCAAGCCTCTCGAAGTTGGAATAAATGTTTTGACAGTGTGATCAAAGCATACGGTTTTATCCAGACTTTTGGAGAAGCCTGTATTTACAAGAAAGTGAGCGGGAGCTTTGTAGCATTTCTAATATTATATGTGGATGACATATTGTTGATTGGAAATGATATAGAATTTCTGGATAGCATAAAAGGATACTTGAATAAGAGTTTTTCAATGAAAGACCTCGGTGAAGCTGCTTATATATTGGGCATCAAGATCTATAGAGATAAATCAAGACGCTTAATTGGACTTTCACAAAGCACATACCTTGATGAAGTTTTGAAGAAGTTCAAAATGGATCAAGCAAAGAAAGGGTTCTTGCCTGTGTTACAAGGTGTGAAGTTGAGTCAGACTCAATGCCTGACCACTGCAAAAGATAGAGAGAAAATGGAAGTCATTCCTTATGCTTCAGCCGTAGGTTCTATCATGTATGCAATGTTGTGTACCAGACCTGATGTGTGCCTTGCTATAAGTATAGCAGGGAGGTACCAAAGTAATCCAGGAGTGGATCACTGCACAGCGGTCAAGAACATCCTGAAATACCTGAAGAGGACTAAGGATATGTTTCTCGTTTATGGAGGTGACAAAGAACTCGTTGTAAATGGTTATGTCGATGCAAGTTTTGACACTGATCCGGATGACTCTAAGTCACAAACCGGGTACGTATTTATATTGAACGGTGGAGCTGTCAGTTGATGCAGTTCTAAGCAAAGTGTCGTGGCAGGATCTACGTGTGAAGCGCAGTACATAGCTGCTTCGGAAGCAGCAAATGAAGGAGTCTGGATGAAGGAGTTCATATCTGATCTAGGTGTCATACCTAGTGCATCGGGTCCAATGAAAATCTTCTGTGACAATACTGGTGCAATTGCCTTCGCAAAGGAATCCAGATTTCACAAGAGAACCAAGCACATCAAGAGACGCTTCAATTCCATCCGTCATCAAGTGTCGGAAGGGGACATAGAGATTTGCAAGATACATATGGGTCTGAATGTTGCAGACCCATTGACTAAGCCTCTCTCACGAGCAAAACATGATCAACACCAAGACTCCATGGGTGTTAGAATCATTACTATGTTATCTAGATTATTGACTCTAGTGCAAGTGGGAGACTGAAGGAAATATGCCCTAGAGGCAATAATAAAGTTGTTATTTATATTTCCTTATATCATGATAAATATTTATTATTCATGCTAGAATTGTATTAACCGGAAACTTAATACATGTGTGAATACGTATACAAACAGAGTGTCCATAGTATGCCTCTACTTGACTAGCTCGTTAATCAAAGAAGACTCACTTCTACTTTATCACTGATGTCATATGGATCCAAACTGTCCCTACTAAACACGGTCATCACCTCACTGGTTATTTTTGCACTCTGTACAATAAGATTCCCTCCAAAAATCCTTGAGCTCCTGGACAAACTAAGAAGGAGATGCCTATGGACAAAGAAGACAGAACAGGGTGAAAAATGCAACTCTTTGGCGACCTGGGACAGAGTTTGTAGACCAAAACAGAGTGGAGGGCTTGGAATCATTAACCTTAAAATGCAAAGTGATGCTCTGCTTCTAAAGTACTTACATAAGTTTTACAACTGTCTGGACCTACCTTGGGTAGATCTGATCTGGTCCACATACTATACCAATAAAATCCCACACGCTTCAGATCCATGTGGTTCATTCTGGTGGAGGGACATTCTAAAGCTTACCCCTATTTTTAGAGGCATCTCCAAAGTTACTGTGAACTGTGGAAGAAATGTTCTCATGTGGAAAGATCTGTGGTTGGCGGAAGTTCTTTCTGATACTCATCCTAGAGCCTTTTCTTATGTCAGGAATGAAGATTGCTCAGTCCAAGAATTCCTATCCATATCATCTTTGGATCAGGCATTCTTTCTACCACTATCCTCACAAGCTTTACAGGAAGTACAAGAGATGCAAGGGTTGGTAGCCCACATTACTTTGGATAACAACCAAAATGCAAAGGATATATGGTCTTACCCTTGGAAAGGATCTGCTTTCTCGGCAAGTAAATACTACAAATTCTGCTTCAGGGATATGAAGGCCCATAAAACTTACCACTGGCTATGGAAATCAAAAGTTTCTGCTAAACTCAAGGTCTTTGGATGGCTTATGTTGTCTGACAGATTAAACACCAGAAACATGTTGAAGAGAAGACACTACAACATTGGCACAAACCTGAACTGCTTACTATGTGGCCAAAAAGAAGAAGACATTGATCACTTGATCCTAACATGCCCATTTAGTAGAAACTGCTGGTCAACCTTTGGGATTGACCCTGGCGATCAGGCCACTCGATTGGCCTGGCTAGAGCAAGCTAAATTTCTTTGGGACAGGCCCTTGTTCATGGAAATCATCCTTCTAGCATCCTGGAGCATTTGGAAAGAAAGGAACAACAAACTTTTCAGAAATATTATCCCCTCCTACCACTCCTGGCTAGCCAGATTCAGAGAAGAGTTTAGTCTCCTCCAATATAGAGTAAAAGACAACAAGAAGGATTTCATCTTCTTGCTTTTAGATTCCCTACCCTCTGATTAATTGTACTCCTTAGACCTTTTCTACCACCACTCCAAAGTGAGATGGGGAGAGACACGTACATGATGTAACTACTCATTGTAATTTGTTATAAATATTAATATATATGACAGTGGGAGCCTCTCCCACTGTCCTGGTTCCTCCAAAAAAAAGATGGTTAAGTTTCCTAGCCATGGACATGTGTTGTTGCTACGTCTTGAGCTTGCGTTGGTTTTCCTTGAAGAGGAAAGGGTGATGCAGCAATAGTAGCATAAGTATTTCCCTCGGTTTTTGAGAACCAAGGTATCAGTCCAGTAGGAGGCTCCTCAACAGTCCCACGCACCTACACAAACAAACAAAGAACTCGCAACCAACGCAATAAAGGGGTTGTCAATCCCTTCACGGCCACTTGCGAAAGTGAGATCTGATAGAGATAGTATGATAAAATAAATATATTTTTGGTATTTTATAATATAGATGCAAAAAGTAAAGATGCAAATAAAAGTAGATTGAAAGCTTATATGATAAAAGATAGACCCGTGGGCCATAGGTTTCACTAGTGGCTTCTCTCAAGATAGCATAAGTATTACGGTGGGTGAACAAATTACTGTCGAGCAATTGATAGAAAAGCGAATAATTATGAGATTATCTAGGCATGATCATGTATATAGGCATCACGTCCGCGACAAGTAGACCGACTCCTGCCTGCATCTACTACTATTACTCCACACATCGACCGCTATCCATCATGCATCTAGAGTATTAAGTTCATAAGAACAGAGTAACACATTAAGTAACATGACATGATGTAGAGGGATAAACTCATGCAGTATGATATAAACCCCATATTTTTATCCTCGATGGCAACAATACAATACGTGCCTTGCAACCCTTTCTGTCACTGGGTAAGGACACCGCAAGATTGAACCCAAAGCTAAGCACTTCTCCCATGGCAAGAAAGATCAATCTAGTAGGCCAAACCAAACTGATAATTCGAAGAGACTTGCAAAGATAACTCAATCATACATAAAAGAATTCAGAGAAGATTCAAATATTTCTCATAGATAAACTTGATCATAAACCCACAATTCATCGGATCTCGACAAACACACCGCAAAAAG
Source organism: Triticum aestivum (assembly GCF_018294505.1). Classification (NCBI taxonomy): domain Eukaryota; kingdom Viridiplantae; phylum Streptophyta; class Magnoliopsida; order Poales; family Poaceae; genus Triticum; species Triticum aestivum. The sequence continues at coordinate 695,190,796 of NC_057813.1, forward strand.
AGTTTACATCGAATAGATCTCCAAAATAGAGGGGGAGAACATTGTATTGAGATCCAAAAAGAGGGAAGAAGCCATCTAGCTAATAACTATGGACCTGAAGGTCTGTGGTAAACTACTCACAACTCATCGGAAGGGCTATGGTGTTGATGTATAAGCCCTCCGTGGTCGATTCCCCCTCCGGCGGAGCGCCGGCGAAGGCTCCAAGATGGGATCTCGTGGATACAGAAGGTTACTGCGGTGGAAAATTGTGTTTCGTTGGCTCCCTAGATATTTTTGGGGTACGTAGGTATATATAGGAGGAAGAAGTACGTCGGTGGCCGCCCCAGGAGACAGGGGTGCACCCAGGAGGGGTGGGTGCATCCTCCTATCTCCTGGCCGCCTCGATTTCTTCTTGACTTGCACTCCAAGTCCTCTGGATCACGTTCGTTCCAAAAATCACGCTCCCGAAGGTTTCATTCTGTTTGGACTCCATTTGATATTCCTTTTCTTCGAAATACTGAAATAGGCAAAAAAAATAGGAATACGGGCTGGGCCTCCGGTTAGTAGGTTAGTCCCAAAAATGATATAAATGTGTAAAATAAAGCCCATAAACATCCAAAAGGGGTAGTATAATAGCATGGAACAATCAAATATTATAGATACATTGGAGACGTATTAGTTGTCATTTGATGAACGGGATCACATCATTAGAGAATGATGTGATGGACAAGACCCATCCGTTAGCTTAGCACTATGATCGTTTAGTTTATTGCTATTGCTTTCTTCATGACTTATACATGTTCCCATGAATATGAGATTATGCAACTCCCGGATACCGGAGGAACACTTACACTAATAGAATCAGCTTCTTTGTCGTCCACCATGGTGGATGGCAAAGGCATGGATCACGGACGGCAAAAGCCTTTGCCGTCAGCCAGCGGACGGCAAACTGTCCGGCTGAACACGTGCCAGCAAAGGCCATCTTTGTCGTCCGCTTCATAGAAACGGACGGTAAAGGATTGTGCCGTCAGCCATCCGAGGCCAGCAAACAGCAAAGAGGACACGTGGCAGTCACCTGTGCAAACTGGCAACACTGGCTGCCTATTTGGTCATTTTGCCATTTGCAAGCGGACGACAAAGTGACCAAATAGGCTTTGCCTTCCGCTAGCAGACGGCAACGATCTTGTATAGCCCTCACTACTAGGGAAAAGGCTAGCAGCAGCGCGGGTTTTAGGTGTATCAGTAGCGCGGGGAGTGGTGCTACTAATAAGGCGCTACAGCTAACACATAGCAGTAGGGCGTGCTCACCGGCGCTACTGCTACACAAGTGTAGCAGCAACGTAGTTAGTGGAAGCTTGCTACTGCTAGTAGCTCTAGCGCGCTTTGCCTGGACGCGCTACTGCTATCGCGGCGCTGCTGCTAACTTTTATACACTCGCTACTGCTAATTTATGTAGTTTTTTTCCGGCATATTCGTTTTGTATTTGAACAGGCTTTATAGAAGAATGTTTAGCACATAGAAATGTCATCATGATACACATACAAATGCCTGTGACACCACAAATGTAATAATAGCACATACATACAAATAGTCTCATCATAATCATCATCTAACACAAAGTGGTATCTTGTCATCATCTCAAAAATAGCAATACATGCAAGTCTCGAATACTTGCAACTACAACAACGTCATCCATCTAAGCAAAGGTATACGCAAGAAGAGCTATCACTATGAGTGAGAGCGGAACTATGCAGTACATGAGGTGGCGGTTACGAGTCCTCTCTCGCGCTAGCGTGAACCTCAAGTAACTAGCTTCTCCTTCTTGTCTGCTTTTGAAGCCTTTATGGCTGGCGCCTGTGAACCCATTCACTTGCGCCTGACACTCATGCCACTCGTTGTACACCCCCGGAACCTTCCCTTTGTACACGACATAGCAATTCCATCTTGCCATCAAGAAACTAGGTACCTGTTAGAGATGAATGTTCATGAAGAGGATGTACAATCATATATATGCAACAAAATATACTAGAGCAACACCGAAAAAGAAAGGGTTAGCAACTAGATGCAACATACAGTACGCAAATTAATTAATTAGAGGTACGCAGGTCATCGTACGCAAACTAACAAAGTAGCGTTACGCAAGTTCGGCAGGGACCGTGGACATCACAAAGTTTCGTCGCTACAAAAAGTATACAAGTTCAACCGACACATATCATCATCATCGGCATCATAAATCACTAGAAGTTCCATCCTTCCATATCATCGAGGATGAACCCTAGCTTCTTGAACGGCCTGAGGTCTAGACGTTGCATGCCTATGCGAGTTCGGACGTCAGCTCGCGATATAGGGCCGTGGTGGAACATCCCCTTCTCATCGACGACTTCTTTCATGATGATCGTCGCAATGTCGCTTTGGATGCGAAAGAAGTCATCTCTAAGCTTATAATCCGCTTCTCCATGAGATTCTAGCCATTTGTGGATATGATCATCATTTCTGCTTCTCATGCGAAGCTTTTTGTGATCCGTGTTGAACTGAATCATGAGATGGACGATGTAGAATCCATCCTTCTTGCTTGGTTTTGGGACATGGATGCAGGAGAAGTTAGTTTTATGCGCGAAACCCATCTTCTTGTTCCTTTGTTTCCTGATCTGCACGTGGCCACCTCTAAAGCTGAAGCCTTGGAGAGCATCATCTAGAATATTCATTATGTGGGTGTAGTCTTTTTTCTCGTAGTCTCTGGAAGGGTCAAAATACACGGCATGGGAGACTTGCGGGTAAAGAACGATAAGGACGGCGCGCCCGTTGCTGCGGGGAAAAGACACCTCAAATTATTCCCCATATGAGAGAGAAGGAATGATTGAAATGTACAAAAGGGTTGTCCGGAACTGACTTACTTTGGATGATAAGGCACGAGGACAATTTCCTGGTCCTTATTCTGTACCATGAAGTTTTGGAGGTACTCCCTAGCAGTTTCACGCTCAAAGTCGCCGAGACTCAAGAAAGACTCGTGCATGTAGTACGGATCCGCCACACAGATTTGTGAGACTTCTTCACTCTTCATGACGGAGCTCATATGTAGCGCAAAAAGGTGGACGATTGTAAAATCGAGCCGCCTTGTTAGAAACATCTCAAAGATATGGTCAAACCGCAGGAAGAACACCTCCGCGGGCCGTGTCTCGACGTAGAACTTCCCCTCAGGCACACAAGCCGCGTATGTCGGATATCTTGGATCCTTTGAGGCTAGTAGGCTTTTCTCAGTCGACAACACATGGTCGTGCAGTCTCCTGAGATCCCCTGATGGTGCCTCCAGCGGTTTCGGCGGTAGCATCAGCTCGCCCGTGAGATGGAACATGACCGCACCTTTCACGGGTACACACTCTTCAGAATGCATCGTCTGGCTGCTATGTGCTCTGGCTTGTTTGGAGGCAGTTATCTTCCCCGATCTCTTCCTCTCCTTTTTCTTGGGCACACCTTCCAGACCCTTCCTTAACCCCTGCCCCAATGTTCTCGGGCTAAGTACTGTACGACCCTCGCGCCTGGCTAGTTGAGCCTGTGTTGAGGCGGCATCTTCAGGCGTGTCCTGTGGGGATTTCATGAAGGGAGACTTTTTGCAATCCGTGCTACGACCCTGCCCAGGCATATCATCCATATCCTCATTAGCAAGCTGATAGCCTGATTCGTCATATGGTTGACTCATCATATCTATGTCACAGTCATACGCGTTTGTATTGAGGAAATCCATAGGGTCGACCTCCGTCTCATCATCCATTCTTTGTTCTACAGGAGAAATTACATCAGCCAGTACTATTGCACCCCCTTCATCATGTCGTCCGCCGCTCTCACCCGTCACTACAGGAGCTGGTAATTGCGTAGGTGGGGTGGTGATCTCCGCACATGCTTGTTGATGTATGGTTATTGGTGTGCTCTCGGCCGGCTCCAGACAAATAAGATTCTTCGGCCATAGCAGCACCCAACCCTTGCAGCTTCCAATCCGCGGCGGGGTCTCGTCGTCCGCTCCCACATGCTGTACTGGAGGAGGCAAATCCTCGTGCCCCAATTTCACACTGGTCAAGCTAACCCTGAAGTGCCCAGCGGGGATCGGCTGGTTGTGGAACATGGGTTGCGAGGGGTCCATTATCATCCCCTTCCCCACGTCCACCTTCTGGCCTTTGATCAAGTAGAGTATGGTGCATGGGGTTTCTTTCGCCTGCAAACACATATGTCTGTGGCGTAAAACAACCGAAAGGCAACAAAAATGGAATATTATATATATATATATATATATATATATATGTTGGTGCGACATGTAATTACCATGACGGCGTCGAGCTCAGCCAAAGACGAAGGCCCACCTAGCGCGCCAGAGACTGAGGACGGGCTGCTATGAGCGGGAGCGGCTGCGAGAGGAGGCCCAGTTGCATGAGCAAGTGATGGTGTGATGGTGTTGTTGTTCATGGAGTTGCTCCCGACGAAACTGGGCAACGGGAAATCATGTACTGTCTTGTCTGGATTTTCCTTCGTCCAGTTGATGATAACTGGAACCAAGTTAGTAGCGAAATCATTTCTGCAGGTAGTTACAGCTGCATTGACTGCCTGCTATAGCAACTCATATTTGTCCTCGACTGCTTTTTTCGCGTCCTCAGCTGCTTTTTTCTCGACCGCAAGCTTCACCTTCGCGTCGATGTCTGCCTGACTAAACTTCTTTTTCTGCTTCTTGGCCTCCGGGCCCTCGTTGTAAAACACCTTCCACGTGGCGCCGTCTCCAGCACCGTGCACACGACCATATTGCGGTCGCTGGCCCAAAGGGAGTCCCTTAAGTTCGTTCAAGGCCCGGTTGAGAGGGGTGTCCCACTTGGGCCTCATCGGAGAAGTAGGGCTTTCGGCTGCAAGCTGGTGTTGCTTCTCTAGTAGTCTAATCAATTTCCTCGTGATCTTGTCCGTGTAAAAAACCTTTTTCTCCTTGTCCCACTTGTAGCGGGCCCTGATGAAGTCACGCTCCAAGGGGTTGGTGAACTTCGCGAAGGGGTCTGGGAGACCCGCGGCTTCACGTTCTGCGTCCTCCTTATCCCATATGGGCCTTTTACCGAGGTAGCCACGGCTTCCGAGGCGATGCTTCCCCGTGTTCCTTTGCTGAAGGCTCTTGAATTTCGCAGCCTTAGCCTTGGCTGCCTCAATAGCGCAAGTGTCCTTGAACTTTTCGAACTCCTCTTCCGTAAGTGTCGGATTTTCCTCCAGAATCTTGGACAGGGGTTCATCAGCCTCAATAGCTCGTTTCACCCTCCCTTTCCAAGAGGCCAAATCATTGCTGAACATGCCCATGGAGTGATTGTTAATATTTTTCATCTTTGGATCATCCCACGGTTGTTCTATGTTGTCATCCCGGTCGGGGAACTTGAATCTCTTGTGCAACTTCGTTAGGAGCAACTGCGTCAAATGTTCTTTACTCCTTAAGTCATCGTCGTTGATGCTCGCGCATTCCCATAGGATGCATCCTACTTGGTTCCCATAGCACTTGCGAGGTTCTTCTGGCTCTAATGGCTCAAACTTTCCAGGTGCCATCTTTGTGATCACAAGTCGTCCAATCCCTAGTTTGTTAGGTTTTCGTATCATGTGCTTCTTATGCTTCCTCTTTTCGGTAGCGGCATTGGGGCTGGTACCTTCCCCGCCGGTATCTTCCCCGCCGGTACCTTCCCCATCGGTCTCGGCGCTGCCATCGGTGTCGGCACCGTCGGTGTCGATGTCGGCGTCAGTACCATCATCGAGGCCGACCTGCAAACCTTGCTTAGCAGTCAAATAGTCGAGGTACTCTTGTTCACCCTCATAATCCATCTCATCTGCATCTTGGTCAGAAGGCCCAGTTTCTTCGTTGTTCGACATGTTTCCTATGATTAAGTGTCCTCATTTATTTCTAAAAGTATGAATAAATGAGAAATGACATAAAAAGAAATCTATGTGCCAGCACTCGATATGCCAACTATGTAGCACAAATCATGCCTTTATTCACGGGAAATTTCGGCATGACCTTTGCTAAAAAATGGACATATCGAGCGCCTGAAATTCACCGGAACGGAAATGAATCAACATTCCAGCGTAACATAGGCCACTCGGATCATTTTCCAAACATGACATGACCAAAACATGACATATCCACATATCACATGTCCAGTTCAAATTTGCATATAAATTCAGCTAATTTTGAAACCTAGCTAAATTCATAACTAAATAGATAACCTAATTAACATACTGCCCTAACTAAAACCTAAGTAAATTAACCGAAGAACCCTAGCAGAGAGAGAGAGGGGGGGTTTACAGAGGGTGCAGGGGCGAGGAGGCAGGCCCGACGACGGCCGATGTTGGGAGGGGAGGAAGCAGAGGAGGGAGGCGAGGGCCGACGGGTCGGGGGCGAGCGCGCCGGGG